>NC_034191.2:30745201-30967703 GCF_002021735.2 Oncorhynchus kisutch
CAACTACAAATACCTAGGTGTCTGGTTAGACTGTAAACGCTCCTTCCAGACTCACATCAAACATCTCCAATCCAAAGTTAAATATAGGATTGGCTTCCTATTTTGCATCAAAGCCTCCTTCACTCATGCTGCCAAACACACCCTTGTAAAACTGACCATCCTACCGATCCTCGACTTCGGCGACATCATTTACAAAATAGCCTCCAATACCCTACTCAATAAATTGGATGCCGTCTATCACAGTGCCATCCGTTTTGTCACCAAAGCCCCATATACTACCCACCACTGCGACCTGTACGCTCTCGTTGGCTGGCCCTCGCTTCATACTTGTCGCCAAACCCACTGGCTCCAGGTAATCTACAAGACCCTGCTAGATAAAGTCCCCCCTTCTCTCACCTCGCTGGTCACCATAGCAGCACCCACCTGTAGCACGTGCTCCAGCAGGTATATCTCTCTGGTCACCCCCAAAACCAATTCTTACTTTGGCCGCCTCGCCTTCCAGTTCTCTGCTGCCAATGACTGGAAAAACTGCAAAAATCTCTGAAACTGGAAACGCTTATCTCCCTCATTAGCTTTACGCACCAGCTGTCAGAGCAGCTCACAGACTACTGCACCTGTACATAGCCCATCTATAATTTAGCCCAAACAACTACCTCTCCCCCTACTGTATTTATTTATTTTGCTCCTTTGCACCACATTATTTCTATCTCTACTTTGCACATTCTTCCACTGCAAATCTACCATTCCAGTGTTTATTTTTCTATTAAATTGTTTTACTTGCTATATTGTATTTACTTCGCCACCATGGCCTTTTTTTGCCTTTACCTCCCTCACCTCATTTGCTCACATTGTATATAGACTCATTTTTCTACTGTATTATTGACTGTATGTTTGTTTTACTCCATGTGTAACTCTGTGTTGTTGTTCGTGTCTCACTGCTTTGCTTTATCTTGGCCAGGTCGCAATTGTAAATGAGAACTTGTTCTCAACTTGTCTACCTGGTTAAATAAAGGTGAAATAAATAAATAAAATAAATACATGTCTCAAATCAACTCATTCTTCCATAACACTAGCAAAGGTTGTCACCCAACAAGCACACTTTGTCACTCATAAAACAATGACCTAAAAAACACTAACAACAGGTAACATTACACAATTTTTTATTTTGTAAAATGTCTACAAAACAAGAATGACACCTCTCTACTGTTTAGAATTCACTGCAGTATATGTTACAGGAATGAATCAGACATGATGCAATATGCTTCAATATGTTTAATGTAATTTTTTGGCATTGAGTCATTACAAAATACAATAATTTGTATATACACCATCTACCGATACAGATACAATAGCAATGCTAGTCAACCCTGTCTTCTGCATTTGGCCACAGGTTCTCATTCACATCACATCTTATGTTGTCTTGGGCAATACAGCTTCTGTAGGAGATAATCTTTTGGTATGCCTGGTCCATCCCTGGCAATCTTCTGCAGATATGTCCAGGCATCCAGCATTCATTGCAGCCAGGAGGGACATTTGATCATGTGAATGGTGGTCATAAACCTTCCACCTCCATGAGGAAAATAATTCCTCTAAGGGGTTGAGGAATAGAGAGTAAGGTGGGAGGAAAAGCGACACCATTTTGTCACTCCTCTGGCTCTGGACATCCACTGTGGCTCTTTTCCCCAATCACATTCCTTCCTCACTGCCATGTTTATGTGGGGGGTTTGTGGGGTGTTTGCCTGGCTTCAATCTCCATGACTATCTAAAATAAATCAACAAGGCAACAGAAGAGTTAGGCTATTACGGTAGTTTACAGTATACCTACAAAATCAAATCAAATCAAATTTATTTGTCATACACATGGTTAGCAGATGTTAATGCGAGTGTAGCGAAATGCTTGTGTTTCTAGTTCCGACAATGCAGTAATAACCAACGAGTAATCTAACCCAACAATTCCAAAACTACTACCTTATACACACAAGTGTAAAGGGATAAAGAATATGTACATAAAGATATATGAATGAGTGATGGTACAGAACGGCATAGGCAAGATGCAGTAGATGGTATCGAGTACAGTATATACTGTACATATGAGATGAGTAATGTAGGGTATGTAAACAATGTGTCATAGTTTAAAGTGGCTAGTGATACATGTATTACATAAAGATGGCAAGATGCAGTAGATGATATAGAGTACAGTATATACATATACATATGAGATGAGTAATGTAGGGTATGTAAACAAAGTGTCATAGTTTAAAGTGGCTAGTGATACATGTATTACATAAAGATGGCAAGATGCAGTAGATGATATAGAGTACAGTATATACATATACATATGAGATGAATAATGTAGGGTATGTAAACATTATATTAAGTAGCATTGTTTAAAGTGGCTAGTGATATATTTTTACATCAATTTCCATCAATTCCCATTATTAAAGTGGCTGGAGTTGAGTCAGTGTGTTGGCAGCAGCCACTCAATGTTAGTGGTGGCTGTTTAACAGTCTGATGGCCTTGAGATAGAAGCTGTTTTTCAGTCTCTCGGTCCCAGCTTTGATGCACCTGTACTGACCTCGCCTTCTGGATGATAGCGGGGTGAACAGGCAGTGACTCGGGTGGTTGTTGTCCTTGATGATCTTTATGGCCTTCCTGTGACATCGGGTTGTGTAGGTGTCCTGGAGGGCAGGTAGTTTGCCCCCGGTGATGCGTTGTGCAGACCTCACTACCCTCTGGAGAGCCTTACGGTTGTGGGCGGAGCAGTTGCCGTACCAGGCGGTGATACAGCCCGACAGGATGCTCTCGATTGTGCATCTGTAGAAGTTTGTGAGTGTTTTTGGTGGCGTCTTCTTCACGATGCTGTCTGTGATGTGTACGCCAAGGAACTTAAAACTTACTACCCTCTCCACTACTGTCCCATCGATGTGGATAGGGGGGCGCTCCCTCTGCTGTTTCCTGAAGTCCACAATCATCTCCTTAGTTTTGTTGATGTTGAGTGCTCAATTTACTTCTGTGATGTACAGTTCAGTCAGATGCCCTTGCAGAATGCACATATTACCTGTTGTTTTGCCGGAAATTTCTCACAATAGATGCCACTGTTGAGCATTGCAGATTTGGCTGCACTCTCAGACCAGCCTCTCTTATTGATAGACCATGATTTATTACATGATCAATTATAGTGGCCCTAATCTCATCTGAGGCTACAGCTCTTGATCTTCCTCTCAGTCTTCTTCCACCATGCATACGTACTCCTCTCCCTCTCTCAGCCACTCTTCTTCCTCTGTCAGCCACTTCTCTATCTCTGGCTCGGTCCATGTTTACATTATAGTACAGCATTATTCCTAAGATGTCCCTTTTTGTAAAGATGGTAATGAAATTGAAAGACAAACACCTGGGTAAGTGTTCAGCTACAATGGCAATCAGCTGTGGTTGGTCTAATTGTTTTGATAGTATTTCATGTTTTAGATTTGGAATATATTTCAATACGGTATTACTGTAGAAATGTCTTATTCAAGTTTGTTATGTTCGGTTTTGAACTTAAGTTTAACAGTTTTGAAAATAGTATGTAAACATGCAAATTGGCCTGTAGGTATATAGAGTTTTGGTGGTGGTTGTGTCTGAGTGAGAAAAGAATTCATGAAATTTGAAAGACGTAGTCATTGAATGCATTTTGTGCCAAAGCAATGAAAAACAATCCACAGTTTAGCCCACATAGACTGCTGTTGTGCTCACTGTGTGAAGGGTTTTGAAAAAGTGACCTAAGTATTGAGAAATGGGTCCTAGCAATTGTAAAAAAATAAATAAATAAAAAGTCATGTAAGAGCACCCCTCCCCCATAAAACTTTTTTCTGACAGAGCAAATGACAGATTTTGGAATACCATCAACTTTTTCAGATAGGTTTGCATGTTTTAAAACTATTCACTCTCTTTGAAGAGATTACAAATGATTGATCCCAAAGCAAAACAAATGTTGAGCCAAATGAAAATATAACACCTGAAATGACTTTGTATTACCTTGCATTACTTAAACATTAAGCAAGCCAACTATAACTGTAAGCTAGTAATGAACACGATGTGAGACAGAGAGCTGGTTTCAAGCGCATGGCGCAGCAGGTGTTTATTGGAAAAGGGCCACAGGAGGAGGCAGGTAGCTGGGTCCAGGGGCAGGCAGAAGGTCATACACAGGGGGCCAAAAAAAGGCTACAGTACAGGCAGGGAAAGGCTAGTAACGTAATCCGGGAGATCATGCAATAGGTTGATAACAGGAAATCCGATAGGCTGAAGTACAGGTAGGGAAGAGGCAAAAGGCGTCGTTAGTGAGGCAGGCCAAAACTATCATACACAGGAGGATTCAATTATGGGAAACGCAGCGCTCCAAATAGAAGTGTGTCACAAAACAAACAATACCTCACAGTGATGGGGTGCAAAGAACTGAACTAAATAGTGTGGGATAATGACATACAGGTGTGTGAACAGGTGATCAGAATTCAGGTGATTGGGATCTGGAGAGTGAGCTGCATTCGTTAGACGTTATAAAGACGTTATAAAGCTAGTCAATGTAATATGTATGAATCACCAACGGCAACAGCCACAGACATTTCCCTGCATCTGTCCCTTTTCTAACCAGTGTCTATACATTTATCAGAGAGAGAGCGACAGAGACCGTGTGTGTGGGCGTGCATATGAATACTTTAAAATACAAAGTGTAAACAGATATGAGATGAGACAAGAATTCTCACCTCTTGGCAGCTCAGTTCAAGGACTGAATGTGGGTGGGTGTGTTCCATTTAAACCAATGAAAATGATCTTAAGGTAAATATATTCTCTGAGTTAAACTGAGATAGAACTGTTTATTCATCTAATTACAGCTCATCCTCGTCCTTCATTGTATCCATCTTGGACAGGAGGAAAACTGCACGTACAAAAGAATACATGTTGGACATAAATCTGAATAGTGACAGACTATTATCCATAACCGTAACTAAGGAAACTAAAAAAACTATTTGTGTTTTATGCCACTTTTCTGTTGAAGCCAGTTTATTGTGCCATAACAACGGTCATCTGCTGTACAGTAGAATAATAGTTGTTGGAACAACATTAGGCCACTATGTTTTCCAAGTGAATACATCATATTAGACTAGAAAATGCAAGCTTCTGAGCATGTTTGGTGCTTTAACCACTGTCATTACATGGCTTTAACCACTGTCATTATATGGTGTCATTACATCATCTCTGGGTAAAGTGCCCACATCACTGTTTAGAAACATAAAGGAATATTCCTCCATGCCACCCATAACTCCATAACTCAGATTCCCAGATAGTGTGTGTGTGTGTGTGTGTGTGTGTGTGTGTGTGTGTGTGTGTGTGTGTGTGTGTGTGTGTGTGTGTGTGTGTGTACCACAATACGTAAACTAGCATATAAACTTTATTGCCCAAGTCAGCCTTGAATTGGGTTGAGATAACTCTTCAACACAAATTCCTGTTGAGTTATAAAGAAAAGTCTTTATATGACCTTGTCACGCCCTGGTTGAAGTATTTTGTGTTTATCTTCATTTATTTGGTCAGGCCAGGGTGTGGAATGGGTTTTTGTATGTGGTGTGTATGTATTGGGATTGTAGCTTAGTGGGGTGTTCTAGTTAAGTCTATGGCTGTCTGAAGTGGTTCTCAATCAGAGGCAGGTGTTTATCGTTGTCTCTGATTGGGAACCATATTTAGGCAGCCATATTCTTTGAGTGTTTGGTGGGTGATTGTCCTTAGTGTCCTTGTTCCTGGCTATGTGTTAGTTTACACAAGTATAGGCTGTTTCGGTTTTCGTTATGTTCATTACGTTCTTTGTTTTGTAGTGTTTGTAATTGATTCGTGTTTTACGTTTGTTTATTAAACATGGATCGCAATCTACACGCCGCATTTTGGTCCGACTCTCCTTCACCACAAGAGAACCGTTACAGACCTGTGTAACAATGCACTTCAGTTGCTGCAGCTGGAAGTCAAAGTTCCCTTTCTCCCAACAAGCCTTTTGTTCTCAGTAATAGTGGAATTTGAACTGCAATAATGGAAAGTAATTTTTCATCGATATGTTTGATTGCTTAATTTTGGGTTATTTCTTATAGTAAACTAGCTTCAAATGATGTTCTGGAATTCTGTGCCTTTACTGTACAGGTGTTTCATAGACATTATTTAGAAATATTATGGAACGCACCTTTAATACAACAGGATATGTCAGGATATTTCTGAGAGGGATTGGTGAAACATGTGAGGACACATGCAGGATGAAAATTCCCAGCCAAGGCAGCAGCTACTCTTCTTGGGGTCCAAACACACTAAGACACTTACATTACACATAAAACCAAAGATAAAACAACACATCATATAACATTGTTACACCACTATATATTTACAACAAACAATGTATGATACTACCATACAACAATATTACAATTACAATGTACGTGTGTGGAGAGTGTGTGTGCTAGCGCCCATGTGTGTGTGCATGTCTGTACCTGTGTGTGTCTCTTCACAGTCCCCTGCTATTCCACAAGGTGCATTCTTGATACACATGGGAAGCTGTTGAGCATTAAAAAACAGCAGCGTTGGAGTTTTTGACACACCAGCGCGCCTGGCACCTACTACCATACCCCGTTCAAAGGGAATTAAATATTTTGTCTTGCCCATTCAGCCTCTGAATGGCATACATGCCCAATCCAAGTCTCAATTGTCTCAAGGCTTAAAAATAATTATTTAACCTGTCTCCTCCCCTTCATCTACACTGACTGAAGTGGATTTAACAGGTGACATCAATAAGGGATCATAGCTTTCACCTGGATTCCCCTGGTCAGTCCATGTTTTGTACACTCAGTGTATATCCATTGATTTTTGAAAATGTATTAATGCCTCATGAGTACAACTGTCACACCACATCAGAATCCAAAATATACGCTTTTTTCAAATCAAATCAAATCAAATCAAATTGTATTTGTCACATACACATGGTTAGCAGATGTTAATGCGAGTGTAGCGAAATGCTTGTGCTTCTAGTTCCGACAATGCAGTAATAACCAACAAGTAATCTAACTAACAATTCCAAAAATACTGTCTTATACACAGTGTAAGGGGATAAAGAATATGTACATAAGGATATATGAATGAGTGATGGTACAGAGCAGCATAGGCAAGATACAGTAGATGGTATCGAGTACAGTATATACATATGAGATGAGTATGTAAACAAAGTGGCATAGTTAAAGTGGCTAGTGATACATGTATTACATAAGGATGCAGTCGATGATATAGAGTACAGTATATACGTATGCATATGAGATGAATAATGTAGGGTAAGTAACATTATATAAGGTAGCATTGTTTAAAGTGGCTAGTGATATATTTACATCATTTCCCATCAATTCCCATTATTAAAGTGGCTGGAGTTGAGTCAGTGTCAGTGTCAGTGTGTTGGCAGCAGCCACTCAATGTTAGTGGTGGCTGTTTAACAGTCTGATGGCCTTGAGATAGAAGCTGTTTTTCAGTCTCTCGGTCCCAGCTTTGATGCACCTGTACTGACCTCGCCTTCTGGATGATAGCGGGGTGAACAGGCAGTGGCTCGGGTGGTTGATGTCCTTGATGATCTTTATGGCCTTCCTGTAACATCGGGTGGTGTAGGTGTCCTGGAGGGCAGGTAGTTTGCCCCCGGTTATGCGTTGTGCAGACCTCACTACCCTCTGGAGAGCCTTACGGTTGAGGGCGGAGCAGTTGCCGTACCAGGCGGTGATACAGCCCGCCAGGATGCTCTCGATTGTGCATCTGTAGAAGTTTGTGAGTGCTTTTGGTGACAAGCTGAATTTCTTCAGCCTCCTGAGGTTGAAGAGGCGCTGCTGCGCCTTCTTCACGATGCTGTCTGTGTGAGTGGACCAATTCAGTTTGTCTGTGATGTGTATGCCGAGGAACTTAAAACTTGCTACCCTCTCCACTACTGTTCCATCGATGTGGATAGGGGGGTGTTCCCTCTGCTGTTTCCTGAAGTCCACAATCATCTCCTTAGTTTTGTTGACGTTGAGTGTGAGGTTATTTTCCTGACACCACACTCCGAGGGCCCTCACCTCCTCCCTGTAGGCCGTCGCGTCGTTGTTGGTAATCAAGCCTACCACTGTTGTGTCGTCCGCAAACTTGATGATTGAGTTGGAGGCGTTCGTGGCCACGCAGTCGTGGTTGAACAGGGAGTACAGGAGAGGGCTCAGAACACACCCTTGTGGGGCCCCAGTGTTGAGGATCAGCGGGGAGGAGATGTTGTTGCCTACCCTCACCACCTGGGGGCGGCCCGTCAGGAAGTCCAGTATCCAGTTGCACAGGGCGGGGTCGAGACCCAGGGTCTCGAGCTTGATGACGAGTTTGGAGGGTACTATGGTGTTGAATGCCGAGCTGTAGTCGATGAACAGCATTCTCACATAGGTATTCCTCTTGTCCAGTGTGGGCAGTGTGCAGTGTGGTTGAGATTGCATCGTCTGTGGACCTATTTGGGCGGTAAAGCAAATTGGAGTGGGTCTAGGGTGTCAGGTAGGGTGGAGGTGATATGGTCCTTGACTAGTCTCTCAAAGCACTTCATGATGACGGAAGTGAGTGCTACGGGGCGGTAGTCGTTTAGCTCAGTTACCTTAGCTTTCTTGGGAACAGGAACAATGGTGGCCCTCTTGAAGCATGTGGGAACAGCAGACTGGTATAGGGATTGATTGAATACTGGTATAGACTGGTATAGGGATTGACCAATATGTTTTACTCCATTGTTAGTAAACAATGTAAAAAAAAAAAAATTTAACTCCTCAAAAACATAGTTAAAACTATTATTCTGGTATAATGGATCATGGACAGTCCTTGTGTCGATAGCTCTGTCTATGCATTTGAGAATTGTTTCCCAAAAGTTTTAAACAGTGACGGGTGAACCTTTGTAGCTTTTTGAACTGCAGATTGCCCCTTTAATATGTATTTTGATCAATTAAGTTCATCAAATCAATTGTTAGAGTGGAAAAAATAACTTGGATTTTATAGAAACAAATGTATTTTTAAGTAACGTTTTTGAATAAATGTAAGTTTATCCAATGATGTAGGTCTAGAATTAGGATACATGTGTAATAACTATCTCATAACATAAAGAGTACAGAATGTGTAATCATTTGTAGATTAAATGTCTAAATGTTTGACCATTTAAAAAAACGAAATAAAACAAATGCATGTGGTGACATTGTGAGAATTTGATGATCGGCAATTCCAAAGCAACAGTGACACAGACCCAGATTTTTCACTTTAAAATGTATATAAAACCAAAACCAATTATTGTAAAGTTAAACAAACCGTACAACTCCATGCACAAGGACAAGGCCTACTTTTAGCAATTCCCACAGACATTTTTACAAAAACACATTTACTTGAAGAACGTCGCAAATTGAAAATTTGGTAACAGAATGACAGAGCCACAGATGAGACAGATATTTAACCGGATGTATAAATGTGAAGCATCCGTTTGGCATTTCCACACACTACCAAATATAGTGGTGAGAGAAATCACAGTGGCCGGCAGTGGGAGAAGATGGATTTTTGCCGACATTCTGCAAATGTTCTGATGAAACATTTTATCTCAATACAGTTCTGTTTCCAAAACTAGAATATGTTACGAACAGAGTGGACTAAGTTTTGTAGACTTTACCCTTTGCCAAAGTTTCCAAAAAATGTGTTGTTTAGGAGTGCAAAGGCGAATTGAGTTACTGCATACGCGCACCTCACAGAGTAGGTGTTCCTTAACTGAAATATGCAAATACATGCTAGAAATAATAGGCTCTCACTTGCTCGTGTTTGGTTCTGCCCACCTCCCTGCTTGTTCTGCCTGCTATGATTCATTTGCTCCCATTGGAAAAATCAGGCTGTGTTCTGTTTTGGGTTGGTTCTAAAAATCTCTGACAGCACCAACAGCACAAACCATCTGCACTGTTCCTAGTCCGTCATTGTAAATAAGAATGTTATCTCAACTGACTTGCCTAGTTAAAGAAAGTTTTTGTTTTTTATCTGTGTTTTTGTCAAATATTCTGAGAAAATTGTTAAAAGTAGTCATTGTGCATAGAAGTGTGTGGTTTGTTTAACTTTGCAATCATTGGTTTTTGTTTAGCATTCAGTACATTTGAAAGTGAAATCGATGTCACTGACATCGTCGAATTGTCCTGAAATGGGAGAGCAACAGAAGCTCGAGGTGCAGTTCGAAGCTTCGTCCAGATGGGGCAATCTCGAGACCATTATGCGAACAAGACTAGTGTATTAACTTCTAGGGGTTTTACTTACAGTTTAAGTACGTTTTGTCTTTGTTTCTGATCCGAACGAGTTAATTATTTGAAGATTTTGTCCGCAAACTATTCAGTCTTGCAAAGACGAGTCTATAATAACAAAGGAACCGAAAATCTTAGTTGGGGTCTTGAATCTTTTTTTAGTATCCTACAAACTGGCAATGGAAGATTCGGACACCAGAGCAATTCTTCCCGAAGATACTCTATCGTCTGTAGACGACGAAATACGGATAAATGACACATTTTGTAATAACGAGGAGGTTGAGAATAAGGGACACATTTGCTATACACGGCCGCCGTTCGCTTGCCCGCTTTCGGTTTCTGTTGAACCCGTATTGTTCTTATCGATGTTCTCGCTGTCACTTCAGTGGCCGCTGTCTACGCAGTACCTATGGGACCGCATCAGTGAAGACGTAGGTTACAACGGAACAAAAGGAGGGGGATGTGCCAACACTTCTGGGCCCCCAGACCCACTTCAAAAGGTGGGGGAAACCTAGACAATCCTCTATCACTCCTGTTCTTGTGTGCACGCTTTTATTCCAGCCTAGTACTAACACGGCTGGTTTAGCAAATAAAGGTATTGAATGATGGTTAAATTATTGCTTAATTGGTTGAAATAACATCAAATAATAATCGAACTTCACGTTTAACATCTTAAATGATTATTATGATAAATGTTAACCTTTATTTAACCAAGTTAGTCTAGCTGAGATAAAAAATATATTTTTTAAGAGAGACCTGTATGGGATCAATATCATGCCAAGTGTATTGTGAACACACAGCATGCATTTTTTATTCGTGTATCATGATCTGTACAATGAAGTTCCAATCCACAAATGTAAATCACTTTCCACAAATGTAAATCACTTTCCACAAATGTAAATCACCAATCCACAAACAAACACCATTACATTTGTATATCGATATATTGCATTAGATTTTTTTTTATTCCTACAGATATGCAGGTAATTTCCAAGGGCCTTAAGTAAAATGACTGCCATAAGGTTTGTACATAGGAGAGATATGCGCAAACATGACAGTTATGGCAAATTATGTAAATTTCTTGTGTTACTTTTTGATTGATTCGATTTTTAAAAACTTTTGTTTATTTAGAAAATATTTTATTTAGTAAATATCTATTTCTTGAACTGCATTGTTGGTTAGGGGCTTGTAAATAAGCAGTTCACTGTAAGTTCTACACCTGTTGAATTCGGGGCATGTGACTAATACAATTTGATTTGATTTGATACACATCAATATTAAAAGCAGCACGTCAGTAAAGGACATGTACATGACACAATAGAGTGCAAATATATCAAAGACGGCCAATAAAACAAGTATCAAAATCCTTAATGTAAGACAGAATCCTTCCTTACATACTGCAACGCCAACTAGTGACATCAGGTGACAACTAGAAACAACTACATGTCTCAACAACGAGTCCATCTATTTGTCCTTTGAACTCCTCTTGGGACACCAGGTACTGGAGTTTTAGGTTGGCATGCAGATAACTGACCATGACAGTGAACTGTTTGCTTTCATCATAACTCAAACCATATCCTCTCATCATTCATCAGGAGGTAGAGACCCTGACAGCCCACTGGAACCTGTACATCAACTTGGGAGGATTTGCAGTGGGGCTGTTTGTGGTGACTCTGCTTGGCTCCTGGAGTGACCAGGGGGGCCGGCGGCCCGTGCTCATCCTGCCCAGCCTGGGTCTGGCCCTGCAGGCTGGGGTCTACCTGCTGGTCATGTACCTCAAGCTGCCTGTGGCCTGGTTCCTCCTGGGCAGGCTGCTCTCGGGCCTCTCAGGTAGGGATATGTCCTGTACTGATAGGAAGATGGGACATCATTATGTTAGCTTCAGGAAGATCTTTACTAAGATACAACCAGATAATACATCATGTCCAACTCAAGTTTTTCAGAATAAATTAGTTGCTTGGGCCAATTAACCAATTAATCCACTTCTTAAAAAACTTTTTTTGATCAATGTGGGCATCCTTGACCGACTTATCGATTAATCAACTAACTCATCCTTACTCTCAGGCGACTTCAACACCATCCTGGCAGGCTGCTTTGCCTATGTGGCTGACACCAGCGACAGGGGCTCCCGGACCTTCAGGGTGGCAGTGCTGGAGGCCTGTCTGGGACTGGCTGGCATGCTGGCCAGTATCATAGGGGGGCAGTGGCGTCGGGCACAAGGGTAGGTTATATCATCTTAAGATGGCCCAAGGTAGCTCGTTATCTGTGGATGAAAAACATATCTCATATTCTTCTTCAATTCATTTTTTGATTACAGTATGTTTGTAAGCTTCTTAACTGGATAACACTTATACCCCTCATGGGGACTTGATCCATACTGAAATAACCAAATCCTCTACCCTTTCTTTTCTTCCCCAGGTACATTAACCCATTCTGGCTGGTGCTGGCCACTAACCTGGCTGCTGCCCTCTATGCCTACCTGTTTGTACCCGAGTCCGTCACCCCTGACCCCAGTGCCAAACTCTTTACCACCCGTCACCACCGCGCCGTCTACCGCCTCTACTCTGCACTAGGCGACCCCACCGAGGCCGGCAGTTACACAAAATGGAGGAGGTACAAACTGTGGCTCTACATCTTCTGCTTCTTCCTGGTGGTGACGGTCCACTTTGGCAGCCGCGAGCTGTTTGTTCTATATGAGCTGAGCTCTCCGCTATGCTGGGGCCCAGGGCTGATTGGCTGGGGGTCTGCAGCTCAGAACCTGGCCTACCTCAGCAGCCTTCTGGGGTTGAGGACCTTGCAGCGATGCCTAGAGGACTCCTGGGTGTCTCTGGTGGGACTGGCCTCAAACATGACCGGCCTGGTGGTCATCTCACTGGCCAACACTACTGAACTCATGTTCACAGGTCAGAGGCTATCCCAGAAAACAAAACAAGTTAAAATGTTAAAATGACATCATTACAACCAGATTACAATCAGTTGAGAGTTTACTAGATGTATTGACCCTTTTCACAGTTTATTATTAGTCTTAGTGAACATGTGCTCTTGGCTCTGCTAGCAACAGTATAAGTCAGCAGTATTACCCGATGGTGTCTGGAGAACAGTACACAGGGAGAAACGCTCTAGTAGCACACAGTAAGACACATGTCTCCCAGAGTACTAGATCAATAAGCCTGCCCTGGAGGACTTCTGTTTTCTCTCTCCTCCTGTCTGGTTTCTTCCACAGAGATCACACAGCTGGGTAGAGGTCGCAAAACTCACTGCTTATCCACTGCCTTCTAGTGATAGATTATACATGGAACATCCCCATCATCATTGTTGTGTGTCCATTCCCCAAGTTAACTTCCATAGTGTACCTTTAACAGGTAAACGTGTGTCTACTCCCCTTCTCTAACAGGCTATGGGCTGTGCTTCCTCTACATGGCAGCCACTCCAGTCCTCAGGGCCAAGCTGTCCAAGCTGGTGGGGCCTGAAGAACAGGGTGAGAGAGCGCTTTCAAAAGAAAGCCCTTTGCTGGGATATATTCACAATATGTCACGGCCTCTCATGTATACAGTTTCATAGTGCTCTATGACTACTATATAAGGTGCTGTAAATGTTCGTACGGTAGCATAACACTTCATAAGAATATGCTTTAAGTGCTACGTGCTATTTCCTGTCCTGTATGTGTTTCAGGTGCGTTGTTTGCGTCAGTGGCCTGTGTGGAGGGGCTGTGTTCCCTGGTGGCCAGCAGCCTCTTTAACTCTCTCTACCCAGCCACCCTGCACATCATGAAGGGATTCCCCTTCCTGTTCGGAGCCCTCCTCCTCCTCATCCCCACAGGGGTCATTGGGTAAGTCCTTCCTTACCTGAAATTCCAATTTCAGTTTTCCTCATTTAAAACACTGAGGCCATAAATACCTTGTGATTCATGCATGTTGTTGTGTGTTTAGGATAGTTGAGTGTCGGGATCAGAGGACAGACAGAAGAGAGGACTCTGCAACATCCTGACTGACAGACAGACGGGTAGTAGATACATTTTCCTCACATCACAGCCTCTGCTGCCCTACATACACCTTTTTACCAGTGTGCTGGAGAGGTAGCTGACTGTCATTAGACCACACAGAGTTTGGATTCCGTGGCTTCAACACCAAAAGACCAAGAAGCTGGAATTTAATTTTACCTTTATTTAACCAGGCAAGTCAGTTAAGAACAAATTCTTATTTTCAATGATGGTCTAGGAATAGTGGGTTAACTGCCTGTTCAGGGGCAGAACAACAGATTAGTACCTTGTCAGCTCGGGGGTTTGAACTTGCAACCTTCCGGTTCCTAGTCCAACTCTCTAACCCCTAGGCTACCCTGCCACCTCAGCCAACCCACCATATCAGACATCACTGTGCACTACGTCATCTGAGACTAGAAGAGAAAGAGGTCTGAGTTCTCTGTTGTATTTTAAACTGAAAACCTAATGTGAGCTGACATACAATTGTGGTCAAATAATACCCACAGTACTATATCAAACTATCCAAGGGCAGGCAGAAAATACATGACTCAGAAAATATGAAATTCAATAACAGTGCATCTCAATGTCACCATAGCATGCGAGCAGCAGATAGATCGACTTTAGCCCAACTTGTCCAGACTCAACCATTAGTATCTCTGAACAAACCGAGACCCATCCGCTTCTAACAGCAGTCAGGGAGTACTGAGTTACACTGCTTACAGTTTACTGTCATCCCTCCATTCAACCCAGTCTAACCCCTTAAGTGCCCTAACACAGCAACCCTGTCACCCCTCCATACTATACAATAGATAGGCAAGTAAGTGTGTATGTGTGCCAGTGTGCCAATAGATGGCCTAGTCTAAACTCCCTGCTCCCTAAAGTGTTCTCACATAGCAACACATGATAACCCCCCAGCACAAGGCCACAGCTAGCTCACACACACCACACACACTGTCCTGGGTTCAACCCTGAGTAGCACAGGGGGCAACCAGATATCTTATAACACATTTAAAAGGATGCAACAGAAACTGAGGGGTTGCGGTCAGGGGGAGAGTTGAAGCATTACTGTCACTCAGTATTTGGGTGATATATTTTGATTTGCTGTTAAGTAAGGTCTGTGATATGCCTACTGGCTTTCTGTCTTCTGAAATCATGTAACCAATGTGTTCAATGCACTGACTGGAAGTTGCTATGGATAAGAGTTTCTGCTCCGTATTGTGAATTGATTTTAATGTCTACACCGTACAGTATTACTGATTTTTAAATACTGTGAATGATATTTATCATCTTTAGAAAATGGTACGAATGAATGATTGAATCATGCCAATGATATATTTGACACTTAAAGTTAAGTGGCTTCTTATGAAATATTATTGCCTCATAAAACATTTATAGCATCTTGTAGATGCTGATGTGGAAAGCCAATTATATATTTGATAACATTTAACTGGCTTCTTATGAAATGTTATTGCCTTATAAAACATTTATAGCACCTTGTAGATGCAGAAGTGGAACATATGAAACTCTACTACAATAAAGCAAGCCACAAAAGGTCATGGTATATGATGAGTGTTTCACAACTAGGGGCCTTCTGCCTCATGCCTTACTGATTTAGTATACCATTTCATAATACCATTGAATCCATTAGCTGCTATGAATATGTTAATAATAATAAGGCAATATAACGCTTCATAAGAATCCATTTCAAGTACAGTGTTTTTTAATGCACAGAAAGATTCACAGATTTACTGTATCCTTTTTATTGTGGCACTATATTGTAAAATGACAACAATGCCTAAATCTTGAAGTCCAACATGTCTATGTATACAGTATTTAATCAACATACCTATATTAAGAGCAACACATATATTAAGGCAACAGGGGAAATAGCCCAGAAGAGCCATCAAAAGTATTCGGCCCCCTTGAACTTTGTGACCTTTTGCCACATTTCAGGCTTCAAACATAAAGATATAAAACTGTATTTTTTTGTGAAGAATCAACAACAAGTGGGACACAATCATGAAGTGGAACGACATTTATTGGATATTTCAAACTTTTTTTACAAATCAAAAACTGAAAAATTGGGCGTGCAAAATTATTCAGCCCCTTTACTTTCAGTGCAGCAAACTCTCTCCAGAAGTTCAGTGAGGATCTCTGAATGATCCAATGTTGACCTAAATGACTAATGATGATAAATACAATCCACCTGTGTGTAATCAAGTCTCCGTAAAAATGCACCTGCACTGTGATAGTCTCAGAGGCCCTAAACTTTCAGCTCATACAAGGAGAAGACTGATCAGAGATGCAGCCAAGAGGCCCATGATCACTCTGGATGAACTGCAGAGATTTACAGCTGAGGTGGGAGACTCTGTCCATAGGACAACAATCAGTCTATATTGCACAAATCTGGCCTTTATGGAAGAGTGGCAAGAAGAAAGCCATTTCTTAAAGATATCCATAAAAAGTGTTGTTTAAAGTTTGCCACAAGCCACCTGGGAGACACACCAAACATGTGGAAGAAGGTGCTCTGGTCAGATGAAACCAAAATTGAACTTTTTGGCAAAGATGCAAAACATTATGTTTGGCGTAAAAGCAACACAGCTCATCACCTAGAACACACCATCCCCACTGTCAAACATGGTGGTGGCAGCATCATGGTTTGGGCCTGCTTTTCTTCAGCAGGGACAGGGAAGATGGTTAAAATTGATGGGAAGATGGATGGAGCCAAATACAGGACCATTCTGGAAGAAAACCTGATGGAGTCTGCAAAAGACCTGAGACTGGGACGGAGATTTGTCTTCCAACACGACAATGATCCAAAACATAAAGCAAAATCTACAATGGAATGGTTCAAAAATAAACATATCCAGGTGTTAGAATGGCCAAGTCAAAGTCCAGACCAAAATCCAATCGAGAATCTGTGGAAAGAACTGAAAACTGCTGTTCACAAATGCTCTCCATCCAACCTCACTGAGCTCGAGCTGTTTTGCAAGGAGGAATGGGAAAAAAATTCGGTCTCTCGATGTGCAAAACTGATAGAGACATACCCCAAGCGACTTACAGCTGTAATCGCAGCAAAAGGTGGCGCTACAAAGTATTAACTTAAGGGGGCTGAATAATTTTGCACGCCCAATTTTTCAGTTTTTGATTTGTTAAAAAAGTTTTCAATATCCAATAAATGTCGTTCCACTTCATGATTGTGTCCCACTTGTTGTTGATTCTTCGCAAAAAAATACAGTTTTATATCTTTATGTTTGAAGCCTGAAATGTGGCAAAAGGTCGCAAAGTTCAAGGGGGCCGAATACTTTCGCAAGGCACTGTAGCTAGCAGTGCTGAGAGCAAATACGGAAGCTTGGGACTGAGGTGGCATTTTTTGTTTTCCTTTCCCCCACACTGTTTAGTACTGTGTGGATACATAAGTATCTACTGTACATCACTAAGAGATATGAATCCACAAAACCAACACCTCACTAATAACCTAATAATTCCATGTTTAAAGTAAAGTGTTAGCATTCCACTTCATTGAACTATAAATACAATAACTTGGTGATTTGATCACTTCTGTGCTCATTTTGCAACACTTGGTTAGTAATATCTAAACTGATAATCAGAAACTGCATGATTGTCCCCAGTCCACCTGGCCATGCTGCTGCTCCAGTTTCAACTTCCACCTGACTGTGCTGCTGCTCCAGTTTCAACTGTTCTGCCTTATTATTATTCGACCATGCTGGTCATTTATGAACATTTGAACATCCTGGTCATGTTCTGTTATAATCTCCACCCGGCACAGCCAGAAGAGGACTGGCCACCCCACATAGCCTGGTTCCTCTCTAGGTTTCTTCCTAGGTTTTGGCCTTTCTAGGGAGTTTTTCCTAGCCACCGTGCTTCTACACCTGCATTGCTTGCTGTTTGGGGTTTTAGGCTGGGTTTCTGTACAGCACTTTGAGATATCAGCTGATGTACGAAGGGCTATATAAATACATTTGATTTGATTTGTTTTGTTAGATGTTTTTCTGATCATGTCACAGATCATAGTATAGACTTCAAATGATTTAGACAGGGGTGGTGCATGCTGGTCTAAAAAAGATCCTCAATGTGAGCCATGTATACAGTATTTAGCGCTGCCCTCAATGTGATATAATTTATCTACTGAATTGCTTCTATCCAATAGATACAAGCCAGTGAACTAAGGCTGACTTTCAAGCAGCCAAGTCAATGACAGAATATCTTTTGGCGTGAGGAAGGAATCAAACCACAAATCAGCATTGTAGTTACATCAGTTTAGCTGAACAAAGTAACGCAGCATGTTGTGACTGTATACTACAAGACTTTCTGACAGGCAGGGGATGGAAGTGTTTTCATGGAGTAGCTTCAGCCTTAGGTGGTAGTGTAGATATTGGTTTTGTAAACTGATTGTATCTTTGTGAACAGTGAGAGAGAGTGTCTATCCATTTTCACTTGAGCAAAATACATTGATAATGGTATTTTTCATTGCCTCAAGTTTGGTTGAGAGAGAGAGTTCTTTGTGAACCCCTGATTGTCGCTGGGCAGATGAGTGTAAGTGTATAATGAGTATAGTTATTGTAGACCTCTTCTATCCTGGTCCCAGATCTGTTTGTGTAGTTTCGACATTTCATATGGTCCTTGTCACAACAATGGCCATAGGAGTTGGCAAAACAGCACATAAACAGATCTGGGACCAGATTCGATCTGTATCGGTCAGAGGTCATCTCTGTTGGATTAGGCTGTTTGCCAGCACCCAGGTTACACAATCGTAAAGAAACATCAAATCAATGCAATAGTCGACCACCAATGAGCTTGCAGGATTCCATTTAAGAACCATGAGAAGAAAAAAAAGATACAGTATTTCGCATACACCATGTACTTTACGCAGGAACATTACTAAAAGCCTGGTCCCAGATCTGTTTGTACTCTTGCCAACTCCAAGCCTAACATGTCAAGGAGTTGGAATGATAGCACAAACAGGCTGGTACTCAGGCTACTATAAACCCGAATGTTGTATTTTCTTTGAAAGTATGGGCTTATTTATAACAATGACAGTGCTATGGAGAGGAAACAGAGATACTTCACATTTGTATTACGTGTAATGCATGATGCCATCAACGGCTGACTTTTAAGACTGGTTATTTCCTGAGAGACAAACAATATACCTGACCATGCTAATAACAGCTTATGACAGTGGAACTGCAGCTTTGGAGAGCACTACATGGTATTTACAAGTGCTGAAAAGCATATGATTTAAATACTGACTATTAAACGTGTCTTCACATGCACACGGGTAGAGCTGACCAACCAGAGCGCAGACCATGCTCTGTTTGACATTATTGATTACTGATCACTAATGGTCACACTTTTACATCATCACAGACCAGAGCTCCACTAGGGCACTCTGTCTTGGGACAGTCTGCCTTGGGACAGTCTGTCTGGTCTTGGCTGGGGTTGCCTTTGAGAAAACGCAGGATCTTCTCAATGGTGGCCTCTTGGTACTCATGGGACCACCTGTATCGAGAGAGAAAGGGAGGGAGGGAGTGAAAGAGGGAGAAGGGGAAAGAGAAAGAGGAAGGGAGAAAGAGGGAGAGATAAGGAGAGTTTGAGTGATAGAAAAAGATAAGAGAGAAGGAAAGAGAAAGAGAGGGAGACAGGGGGAAAGAAAATGTAAGAAACTCCAGCGAAGTGCACTTTGGATAAGTGTTCAAAATGCTCATCTCTCTCAAACAGTCTGCCGTCTCTGTCTGACTCACTTGATGCCGTTGAAGTTGAGGATGGTTTTCATGTCCTCAGGCAGAGAGTTTGGGTCAGGCCACATGAAGTTATCAGTGACAGGGACGATGTTCTTCTTCTCAGTGAGAGCTGTGACAATCTCCTGCAGGATTTACGAGAGGTACGTTAAATCACAGACAGACACAGTGTCTACGCAGTCTAGACATGTAAGGGGCACGGGTATATGGGGAAAATAATGTCTCAACTGTAACATTGTTCTGTATGCAGTGCAGGGGCGTCAATAGGGCATGGCAGAGTATGGCAGTCGCCAGCCCCTCGCTCAACACCAACAATTTAAAATAGGCTACTAAAATCATTCCAAGGCAAATGCATTATTAGTGGGCTGGCTTTAGGACCATGCACACGCCTTTGAGCGTGCGAGAAGGGTGTTTGTCCGGCTGGATGCCTTTGAGAGAGCACATCGACGCAGTTGCAGTGAACAGTGCAACTTTTCTTTGAAAACAGTGCAGAGGTGGAAGATGGTTGTAGATGGCTAGGTAGTTACTGTTTGACATGACATGAAACTAAACTTGAGTTTTTAATACCGGTGCTGAACTAGTGGGTACAGTTAGCAGCTCATTTCTGTATGACCTGATTGTAGAATGTTAAGTCCTTTATTGACTAAGGTGAATGAAGCTACAGCAGCAAGGTGAAAATTGTCACGCCCTGACCTTAGTTATCTTTGTTTTCTTTATTATTTTGGTCAGGTCAGGGTGTGACTAGGGTGGGTATGTTAGTTTTGTATTGTCTAGGGGTTTTGTATATCTAGGGGTATTGTATATCTAGGGGTTTTTGTAAGTCTAGGTATATGTAGGTCTATGGTGGCCTGAATTGGTTCCCAATCAGAGGCAGCTGTTTATCGTTTCTCTGATTGGGGACCATATTTAGGTAGCCATAGGGTATTTGTGGGTTCTTATTCTATGTTTAGTTGCCTGTCTGCACTAGCCGTATTAGCGTCACGTTTTGTTGTTTTGTTCAGTGTTGCATTTCTTTATTAAAAGAAGTATGTATGCATATCACGCTGCGCCTTGGTCTCCTCCATACAACGAACGTGACAGATAATGTCCAGTCAATTTTGCAGTTTATTTTTAGCATTTTTAAATTGTGTAGCAATGGAATACATGAGCTTCAACTTTATATAAATTCCTTGGAGCTTCAACGTTGCCATACCTTTATTTAACTAGGAAAGTCAGTTAAGAACAAGTTCTTATTTTCAATGACGGCCTAGGAACAAGGGATTAACTGCCTTGTTCAGGGCCTTGTTCATTTTGTACCTTGTCAGCTCAGGGATTTGATCTGGCAACCTTTCGGTTACTAGTCCAACACTCTAACCACTAGGCTACGCTGCAGCCCCAAATGACGCCACTGATGCAGGAGACCTCTCTATGTCTAATATTGTATATCACCAACATATAGATGGAACATCTAGACATGTAAAGGCTAGAGTGACAGGATTATACACATAGAAACATTTTGGAATTCCATCTAGATACTATTGGATCTAGACTGAATGAATAAAACATTATGAACACCTGCTCGTTCCATGACAGACTGACCAGGTGAATACACGTGAAAGCTATGATCCCTTGTTGATGTTTGTCGGGGCATGGACTCTACAAGGTGTTGAAAGCGTTCCACAGGGATGCTGCCCCATGTTGACTCCAATAATTCCCACAGTTGTGTCAAGTTGGCTAGATGTCCTTTGGGTAGGGGACCATTCTTGATACACACAGGAAACTGTTGATAGTGAAAAACTCAGCAGTGTTTCAGTTCTTGACACAAACTGGTGCAAACCGGGTAAGCATTGCTTACCGGTGCAAACCGGGTAACAAACCAGGTAAGTATTGCTTACCCCATTTAAAAGCACTTAAACATTTTGTCTTGCCCATTCACCCTCTGAATGGCACACATACACAATCCATGTCTCGAGGCTTAAAAATCCTTCTTTAACCTGTCTCCTCCTCTTCATCTACACTGATTGAAGTGGATTTAACAAGTGACATCAATAACGGATCATAGTGTTCACCTGGATTCACCTGGTCAGTCTGTGTCATGGAAAAAGTAATGTTTTGTATACTCAGTGTATATTGTTCTGTATGCAGAACCGATCTATGTATAGATCCGTCTCTGACCTTGTGTACCCAGTCCTTCATGCCAGTGTCACCCATGCACTTGTCGAGGGCATTGGCAGACAGCACCAGGATGAAGTTCCGTGCCCGCTGGACGCTCTGGATCAGCTTGTCCTCAAACTTCCCTGCTTCCAGCTTCTCCACGTCAATGAACACACTGAAACCTCTGACCTGCAGGTGGACCTTCAACAGACTGGGGGGGGGGGGGGGGGGGGGGAGTAACAATTAACGATCTATAGATCTTAGCCTCCAGATAATCCTGACAAACCTGATAATGTTGTTCCAAAGCTCCCTAGCTTTCCCTCTATTATTCCTCGCCCTATCCATGACTCTCCCTCTTCCTCTCCTTCTTCCTCTCCCTCTCTGCAAACCTGGCGAGCTGGGAACCGGTAGTCCTGCGGTAGCTAATAAACACATCCGGTCCAGGGGGCTGGGCATCGGTCAGACACGGCTTAATCGGCCTACGGGTGGCTGCCAGGATCTTGGAGCGATGGATGCCGTTCTCTAGAAGGAGAAAAGGAATACTTTATTCTCCATTGTCTTGCAGGGAACATAAATGTGGCTTTTGGCTCACAACCCACCTATGTAACAGTCTGACTGGAGCTGTTGGTCGGTGAGGTGGAGGACGTTCTTGCGGTCCACGCCAGACTGCACCAGGCCGTAGGTGTACTGGCGGAAGCGTGGGCTCACCTCGCCCAGCCAGTCAGCCATGTTGTTGGGGTCACAGGTCGAGTAGTTGGCATAGGTCTTCAGGACGCGCAGGTCACGGAGGAACCTAGAAGACAAAACAAAATGGAGTGGGAAGGGTGAGGTGGGGATTTTATTTCAATGCTCAATTTCACTGATGTTGACTGGTGTAACAGACGTTTTATAAGCTTGACATAAACTTGACAGATAATTGAACTAACCTCTTGCGAGTGAGTCCTGCGGTCATGCCCAGGTCAGTGCTCAGCTCCTGGTCTGTGATGTTCAGCAGTAGGTCACCATCCACCTGCAGCTCCTGAAGGATGGGCAGAGAGAGTAGAGAGAAAGACTGAGTTAATTTAGTGAGTAAGAGGCTAAGGAGAAATACAGGTAACTGCCAAAACAAAGGAAACACCAGCATAAAGAGTCTTAATAGGTTGTCGGGGCATCACGAGCCATAACAGCTTTAATGCGACTTGGCATAGATTCTACAAGTGTCTGGAACTCTATTGGAGGGATGCTTTGCTGATGGTGGTAGAAAACGCTGTCTCCAGAATCTCCCATAAGTGTTTAATTGGGTTGAGATCTGGTGACTAAGAGGGCCACGGCATATGGTTTATATTGTTTTCATGCTCATCAAACCATTCAGTGACCACTCGTGCCCTATGGATGGGGGCATTGTCATCGTATGGGGGCATAGCCATGGTTGACAAAATAATGGCCAAAATACTGGCCTGCCCAGCAGTTTTATACATGTCCCTAAGCATGATGATATGTTAATTGCTTTATTAACTCAGGAACCACATCTGCGTGAAAGCATTTCTATTATTTTGGTAGCTACCTGTAGGTATCCATATCTAATAGACATGAAACCAAACATTCACCTTATTTTGTCACCATCTTTACAAGGACTATAGAAGAACATTCTCATTGTTTATTGTTCAAACCTTAGTCTTTTGCTATCGCTATCTCTATCTATCTTTCTCACAAACACACACTGAGACACAGAAACACACACCTGGAAGCGCTCAGTATAAGAGCTGAATCCAATTACTTGGAGCCATCTCTGAACCTCACCGCCCTTCCAGTTGGGCACGGAGGACAGGATACGTCGCGGCACCTCCTCCCCCATCATCCCCAGTGCCCGCTTGGCCAGGGCACAGGCCGTCCCGTTGCTGGAGTACATGACAATCCTTTTCAGGCTCTGCACCGCACCTATCTCCTGGAAGATCTGGGAGGAAGAATGTACACACATTCAATTGTATGTCCATTGATATTGTAGGGCTGGTGATTTTAATGAAGGAACATTTAAATCCCTTTTACTTCATTTTTACCTGTGCAACTAGATGAAACAAAACTTGATCACATTTACTCCACACACAGAAACGCATACAAGGCTCTCCCTCGCCCTCCCTTTGGCAAATCTGACCATAACTCTATCCTCATGATTCCTGCGTACAAGCAAAAATTCAAACAGGAAGTAACAGTGACGCACTCAATACGGAAGTGGTCACATGAAATGGATGCTAACGGACTGTTTCGCTAGCACAGACTGGAATATTTTCGGATTCATCCGATAACATTGAGGAGTTTACCACATCAGTCACTGGCTTCATTAATAAGTGCATCGACGATGTCGTCCCCACAGTGACCGCACGTACTGTACATTTCCCAACCAAAAGCCATGGATTACAGGCAACATCCGCACTGAGCTATAGGTTGGAGCTTCTGCTTTCAAGGAGCAGGATACTAATCCGGATGTTTATTCGAAATCCTGCTACGACCTTCAATGACCCATCAAACACCCAGCTTGAACGCTTGTCGGATGTGGCAGGGCTTGCAAACTATTACGCATTGCAAAGGGAATCCCAGCCGCAAACTGCCCAGTGACGCGAGCCTACCAGACAAGCTAAATGCCTTCTATGCTCGTTTCGAGGCAAGTAACACTAAACCATGCATGAGAGCGCCAGCAGTTCCAAACGATTGTGTGTTCTCACTCTCCGTAGCCAATGTAAGACCTTTAAACAGGTTAACATTCACAAGGCCGCGGGGCCAGATGGATACCAGGACACGTACTAAGAGCATGTGCTTACCAGCTGGCGGGTGTCTTCACTGACATTTTCAAACTCTCCCTGACCCAGTTTGTAATACCTACATGTTTCAAGCAGATCACCATAGTCCCTTTGCCCAAGAACGCCCAGGTAACCTGTCTAAATGTCTATTGACCATAGCACTCACATCATTAGCCAAATTCTTTGAAAGGCAGGTCATGGCTCAGTTTACATACACTAAGTTGACTGTGCCTTTAAACAGCTTGGAAAATTCCAGAAAATTATGTCATGGCTTTAGAAGCTTCTGATAGGCTAATTGACATCATTTGAGTCAATTGGAGGTGTAACTGTGGATGTATTTCAAGGCCTACCTTCCAACTCAGTGAGTCTTTGCTTGACATCATGGGAAAATCTAAAGAAATCAGCCATGACCTTAGAAAAAATTTGTAGACCTCCACAGTCTGCTTCATCCTTGGGAGCAATTTCCAAACGCCTGAAGGTACCATGTTCATCTGTACAAACAATAGTACACAAGTATAAACACCATGGGACCACGCAGCCGTCATACCGCTCAGGAAGGAGACGCGTTCTGTCTCCTAGAGATTAATGTACTTTGGTGCGAAAAGTGCAAATCAATCCCAGAACAACAGCAAAGGACCTTGTGAAGATGCTGGAGGAAGCAGGTAGAAAAGTATCTACTGTATATCCACAGTAAAACGAGTCCTATATCGGCACAACCCGAAAGGCCGCTCAGCAAGAAAGAAGCCACTGCTCCAAAGCCTCCATGAAAAGCCAGACAACGGTTTGCAACTGCACATGGGGACAAAGATCATACTTTTTGGAGAAATATCCTATGGTCTGATGAAACAAAAATAGAACTGTTTGGCCATAATGACCATCATTATGTTTGGAGGGAAAAGGGGGATGCTTGCAAGCACACCATCCCAACCGTTAAGCACGGGGGTGGCAGCATCATGTTGTGGGGGATGCTTTGCTGCAGGAGGGACTGATGCACAAAATAGATGGCATCATGATGTAGGAAAATTATATGGATATATTGAAGCAACATCTCAAGACATCAGTCAGGAAGTTAAAGCTTGGTCGCAAATGGGTCTTCCAAATGAACAATGACCCCAAGCATACTTCCAAAGTTGTGGCAAAATGGCTTAAGGACAACAAAGTCAAGGTATTGGAGTGGCCATCACAAAGCCCTGACCTCAATCCCATAGAACATTTGTGGGCAGAACTGAAAAAGTGTGTGCGAGCAAGGAGGCCTACAAACCTGACTCAGTTACACCAGCTCTGTCAGGAGGAATGGGCCAAAATTCCCCCAACTTATTGCGGGAACCTTGTGGAAGGCTACCCCAAACGTTTGACCCAAGTTAAACAATTTAAAGGCAATGCTGCTAAATACTAATTGAGTGTATGTAAACGTCTGGCCCACTGGGAATGTGATGAAAGAAATAAAAGCTGAAATAAATCATTCTCTCTACTATTATTCTGACATTTCACATTCTTAAAATAAAGTTGTGATCCTAACTGACCTAAGACAGGGAATTTTTACTAGGATTAAATGTCAGGAATTGTGAAAAACTGAGTTGAAATGTTTTTGGGTAAGGTGTATGTAAACTTACGACTTCAACTGTATGTGAGAATGCTGTTCATTGACTACAGCTCAGCGTTCAACACTATAGTGCCCTCTAAGCTTATCACTATGCTCAGGACCCTGGGACTGAACACCTCCCTCTGCAACTGGATCCTGGACTTCCTGATGGGCCACCCCCTGGTGGTAAGGGTAGGCAACAACACATCCGCCATGCTGACCCTCAACACAGGGGTCCATCTGGGGTGCATGCTTAGTCCCCTCCTGTACTCCCTGTTCACCCACGACTTTGTGGCTTGCACGACTCCAACACCATCATTAAGTTTGCTGACGACACAACAGTGGTAGGCCTGATCACCATCAACAATGAGGCCACCTATAGAAAGGATGTCACAGACCTGGCAGTGTGGTGCCAGGACAACAACCTCTCCCTCAATGTCAGCAAGACAAAGGAGCTGATCGTGGACTACAGGAGGGTCGAGCACGCCTCCATCCACATCATCGGGGCCATAGTGGACTTGTCAAAGACTCCAGCCACCCAAGTCATAGACTGTCCTCTCTGCTACAACACGGCAAGCGGTACCGATACACCAAGTTTGGAACCAACAGAACCCTGAACAGCTTCTACCCCCAAGCCATAAGACTACTAAACAGTTAACCAAATAGTTAACCTGACAATCTGCATTGACCCCTTTTGGACGAATTATTTTGACTCATTACATACGCTGCTGCTACTGTTAATTATCTATCATGTTGCCTAGTCACTTTACCCCTACCTATATGCACATATCTACCTCAATTACATCATACCCCTGCACATTGACTATGTACTGGTATTCCATGTACAGTTTTTAGCCAAGTTATTGTTACTCATTGTGTATTTATTCCTTGTGATATTATTTGTATTAATTTTCCTCTCTTCATTGTTGGGAAGTAAGCATTTCATAGTTAGTCTATACCTGCTGTTTACAAAGTGTGTTCAGGGCCTCCCGGGTGGCGCAGTGGTTAAGGGTGCTGTACTGCAGTGCCAGCTGTGCCATCAGAGTCCCTGGGTTCGCGCCCAGGCTCTGTCGTAACCGGCCGCGACCGGGAGGTCCGTGGGGCGACGCACAATTGGCCTAGCGTCGCCCTGGTTAGGGAGGGTTTGGTCAGTAGGGGTGTCCTTGTCTCATCGCGCACCAGCGACTCCTGTGGTGGGCTGGGCGCAGTGTGCGCTAACCAAGGTGGCCAGGTGCACGGTGATTCCTCTGGCGCATTGGTGTGGCTGGCTTCCGGGTTGGATGCATGCTGTGTTAAGAAGCAGTGCGGCTTGGTTGGGTTGTGTATCTGAGGACGCATGACTTTCAACCTTCGTCTCTCCTGAGCCCATACGGGAGTTGTAGCGATGAGACAAGATAGTAGCTACTACAACAATTGGATACCATGAAATTGGGGAGAAAAAGGGGTAAAAATTCAACAAACAAAAAAAGCGTGTGACAAATGAAATTCTATTTTATTTTATATATAGTTAGGTAAGTGGGCACCAGAAGTGGTTTTAGGCCACAAAAGGTTGTTGGGTGATATCCCTGTATCCACTAACCACTAAAGTTGTTTGTCCTAGCACTACACAGCTGATTCAAATAATCAACTAATCATCAAGCTTTGATCATTTTAATCAGCTGTGTAGTGTTAGGACAAAAACCTAAACGTGTACCCCTAGGGGTCCCGAGGACCAAGTTTGTGAAACTCTGCACTAAGGTGTAGTGGTCACCACAGGGAGGGTGTGCAGGCTTTTGTTCCAGCCCAGCACTAACACATCTGATTCAGCAAATCAACTGCTTATCAAGGTTGAATCTTTTGTTCCCTGATACTGACCTTGGTGTTCCGCTGGCGTGACTTGATGCTGGTCTCGACACACAAGTAGAAGGCAGCGATACACTTCCCCTCCAGTCTGGCCCCATCCAGTAGTGGCAGCAGCTGCTGTAGGTCTGCAGCCGTCCTCCCCTGCATGCTGTCTGCACTGTCCAGCAAGCTCCTGGCAAACTCATCAGGGTCCAGAGACGCAATAAAAGGCTCCACCAGCTCCAACGTCCCTGACTTCACCACCTATAATAATACATTTAGCAGACACTTTAATCCAGGGAAATTTACAGTGTTGTGTGCATACGTGTTTTTGTATAGGTGGCCAGTGCAGGAATCAAACCAACCACCCTGGTGTTACAACCTCCATGCTGTACTAACTGAGCCACACAGGACCCACCTCCTGCTCGATCTCCCGGTTATTGGCGAGCACGGCCACCGCTAAACACGCATGGAAGCGGATGAGCTCGTCCTCTTTGGAGAACGCCAACGGAAACAACCACTCGGCTGCCTGCTTCTCGATCATCAGCCGCTGGCAGTGATGGCCGCCATACATGGCGCAGTTGGCGAGTGCCACGGCACAGTGGCGGAGGACGGTGGGGTCGGTACCGCGGCACCAGAAGAGCAGGGCATCCAGGGCGCCATTGGCGATGAGCTGGGCGGACGTCTCCTCGGTGTGTTTGAACATGTGCTCCAGGATGCCTGAGACACTGCGAGCCAGCTGGGCATCCTCTGTCTCCCTCGTCAGGTTCAGGATCACCCCCAGACCCATGTGGGCCACGTAATCTCTGAATAGGAAGAGAGAGAGGTGAAGAGGGTAAAGAAAATGATTAGTATATAACTAGGCAGGGTTGGGTAGGTTAATTTCAAAATGTAATCCGTTACAGATACTAGTTACCTGTCCAAAATTCTAATCAGTAATGTAACTTTTGGATTACTCAAACTCAGTAACGTAATCTGATTACATTCAGTTACTTTTAGATTACTTTCCCCTCAAGAGGCATTAGAAGAAGGCAAAAATGTATGTTACCAATTGAAGACATCTATTGCAGGATAAATCAATGTTAAAGTTTACATATCTGGCCATATGGATGTTAAATTTTACTTTATGGGTTGGTTATGTATGATTCTTCTAACCCATCGCTTTCTACAACATATAATAATATGATTAACTTATATCTTTACATTAAAAACCAAAGTCTATCAGAATTCCAGTCATTCCAATAAATATTATACCCCTTGACCTTCAGGAATGGGACTTGGAAATATGGAAGTATAGATTATCCAAATTGTTTTACCTGAGCACCAAAAACTAAGGACTTATTAGCCAGCGCTACTCTATTTATGATTGTGTTGTCATGGAGGACTGATTGGGCTCATTGGTTTGAGTTGAAAAATAAATGCTGCGCTCATGGAATGGCATGCTTTGATCAATAATAAGTGATATCTGTATCGCCTAAACTACACCACTGCTGTCATCCTTACATCCAATGGTGCGATTGGAAGACATAGCTTGGACTGTAGCCTACAAATGACTATTCCTGCTCTTTTCCTGCGATCCATCAAACACATTTGGTGTGTCGTCATAGTGGTCTCTGACTTATGGTCAGACTCACTCAGGTGGAACAAATTTACATTTGCTCCTTTTTTCAATGCTGATTTGAATGTCATTGAAAAAACAGAGAAGTGTCAAATATTTTTTCGCAAACATTCTTTCTAAATGTAAAACTTATCCTCGAAGTAATCATCTAGTTTTTCAAAAGTATCTGTAATCTGATTACAATATTTTGGCTGGTAACGCAACAATTACTGTAATTACCATAACAATTACATGTAATCAGCTCCTCCCCAAACCAGTTGCTGAGTTTATAAATGTTTTTTTTAACCTTTATTTAACTAGGAAAGTCAGTTAAGAACAAATTCTTATTTACAATGACAGCCTACCGGGGAACAGTGGGTTAACTGCCTTGATCAGGTGCAGAACGACATATTTTTACCGTGTCAGCTCGGGGATTCAATCCAGCAACCTTTCAGTTACTGGCCCAATGTTCAAACCACTAGGCTGCCTCTGCCTGGTCTAACCACTAGGCTGCCTGGCGCCCCAGAACGACTAAGACTTATCTGTATCTGGGTCCTGGAAACTGGCCCTAAAGGTTAGGACCGAGGTAATATGTTGTACAACTAAAAAAGTGCATGTAGGCCTGTAGTGAATACACACCTGTTCTCAGAGACCAGTATCTGCTCCAGTAGTTTGGCAGACTCATAGGTGATCTCCACAGCAGGTGTCATTAGGAGTTGCAGGAGCAGCTCCAGTCCTCCGTCCAGTCGTATCCTGTTGCATATCTCCTCCGCGACCTGCCGGCCCACAGTAGGCAGAACCCAGGCCTCCTCCACTAACTGGAACGTCTCTGCGATGGCCCTGCGGGTCTCGTCTAGATCCGATGTATCTTTGGCTGATTTCAGTGTCTTGATAGCGGAGCGCAGGGCCGGGAGCGAGGTATCCAAAACATCCTGGACGTCGGCACCGTGGACACCCGGTGAGACCGGTGGTGCTTTCGGTTCCGAGGATGAGGTCGAGCTGCCCGACCTCCGGTTCCCAATCCGAATGACATATTCCGGTACCGTGAGTCTTTCGGAGCTGAACATGGAGAGGTATCGATAGAGTCTCCAGAGGAAAACGGTTAGAGATAAGAGCATCAACCGCCAATCTCTGTCAGAGCCAAGAGGGCTTGTTGCAGGCCCTGATCAATAACAGATCAATTATCAGGCCAGTTTCTCTGGAGAAATAAACGTGTGCGTAATAACCTGGTTATAACTGAATGGGAAACAATGTTTATCTTGCAAGCAAGTTGTTTAGATACATGAACAAACCATAATTGGTGAAATTACAATCCCATCATCTGAACTGGATGCTGAGCTATAAAATCTAAGTGACAGCTTTCACTAAATTGCATCATCATCACACTGATGTCATCTTTGAAAATAAGTGAATAAAGACTCATCTCGCATCATCATGAACAAGCCGTCACACTATGCTTGCATTTAAACCCGGATGTCCTCCGTTTTCTCCTATCATTTACAAGGCCTTGTTGGATCAAATTATGTCTACTCAGAATAACCCGACGCCAAAAAACTGATCAAGCCTTCACTGTGTCCACTATTAGATAATGTATCACCACTGCGGATGTTTACAGAACTCCTAGACAGGGAAAAACAATTGTCTCAAAAAGCCCATTACATATCAAATTATGTTTACCAGCTGGATGGAGAAATATAAACAGCTCTGTTGTCTTCTGTCTCTCGCTTGCATTATTGAGGTTTAATCCAGACAAAGACGCACTGTCGATCAAAATGACTCTCACGGTTTTCCTTTTTCCTGTCTATTCACATGACTATATTGAAACGACTTACGACTTGTTATGCTTTAATCCATAACAAATATATCTTATTTAGGCTACGTATTCTTAAAATAGACTCTCTCCGTGACATCCTTGACTCAGCATCCTCGAACGTCCTCGAAGCTAGGACCGCCCATTATCTTCAGGATATATTTACAGACGAACATGTCATGCCGAGGCCCGCTCAGCAACAAAGCGCCAGTATGGTGCTCATCTCCACTATGACCCCTTGTGGATAAAGGTAGAAGTGTAATCAATCAACAAGGTGGTACACACATCAACTGTGATAAATAGGTTATTATGGAGCTACAATAAGATAAAACAGTGCACATCAATTGATACACTACATGTCCAAAAGTATGTGGACACCTCCTCGTTGAACATATCATTCCAAATTCATGGGTATTAATATGGAGTTGGTCCCTGTTTGCTGCTATAACAGCCTCCACTCTTCTGGGAAGGCTTTCCTATAAGTGTTGGAACAGTGCTGAGGGGACTTGCTTCCATTCAGCCACAAGAGCATTAGTGAGGTCGGGCACTGATGTCAAATCAAATCAAATTTAATTGGTCACATACACATGGTTAGCAGATGTTAATGAAAGTGTAGCGAAATGGTTGTGCTCCTAGTTCCGACAATGCAGTAATATCTAACAAGTAATCAAACAATTTCACAATAACTACCTTATACACACAAATGTGTAGGGATGAATAAGAATATATACATATAAATATATGAATGAGTGATGGCCGTGCGCCATAGGCAAGATGCAGTAGATGGTGTAGAATACAGTATATACATCTGAGATGAGTAATGTAGGATATGTAAACATTATTAAAGTGGTGTTATTTAAAGTGACTAGTGATACCTTTATTAAGTCCATTTATTAAAGTGGCCAGAGATTTGAGTCTGTATGTTGACAGCAGCCTCTCTATGTTAGTGATGGCTGGTTAACAGTCTGATGGCCTTGAGATAGAATCTGTTTTTCAGTCTCTCGGTCCCAGCTTTGATGCACATGTACTGACCTCGCCTTCTGGATGATAGCGGGGTGAACAGGCAGTGGCTTGGGTGGTTTTTGTCCTTGATGATCTTTTTGGCCATCCTGAGACATCAGGTGCTGTAGGTGTCCTGGAGGGCAGGTAGTTTGCCCCCAGTGATGTGTTGTGCAGACCTCACTACCCTCTGGAGAGCCTTACGGTTGAGGGCGGTGCAGTTGCCGTACCAGGCAGTGATACAGCCAGACAGGATGCTCTCGATTGTGCATCTGTAGAAGTTTGTGAGTGTTTTAGGTGACAAGACACATATCGTCAGCCTCCTGAGGTTGAATAGGCACTGTTGTGCCTTCTTCACCACGCTGTCTGTGTGGGTGGACCATTTCAGTTTGTCTGTGATGTGTACGCAGTGGAACTTAAAACTTTCCACCTTCTCCACTGCTGTCCCGTCAATGTGGACAGGGGGAGCTCCCTCTGCTGTTTCCCGAAGTCTCCGAACATCTCCTTTGTTTTGTTGATATTGAGTGAGAGGTTATTTTCCTGACACCACACTCCGAGTGCCCTCACCTCCTCCCTGTAGACCGTCTCATTGTTGTTGGTAATCAAGCCTACCACTGTAGTGTCGTCTGCAAACGTGATGACTAAGTTGGAAGCGTGCAGGGCCACGCAGTCATGGGGAACAGGGAGTACAGGAGAGGGCTGAGAACGCACCCTTGTGGGGCCCCAATGTTGAGGATCAGCGGGGTGGAGATGTTGTTTCCTATCTTCACCACCTAGGGGCAGCCCGTCAGAAAGTCCAGGACAAAGTTGCACAGGGTGGGGTCGAGACCCAGGGTCTCAAGCTTAATGAGTTTGGAGGGTACAATGGTGATAAATGCTGAGCTGTAGTCAATGAACAGCATTCTTACATAGGTATTCATCTTGTCCAGATGGGTTAGGGCAGTGTGTAGTGTGATGGCGATTGCATTGTCAGTGGACCTATTGAGGCGGTAAGCAAATTGGAGTGGATCTAGTGTATCAGGTAGGGTGGAGGTGATATGATCCTTGACTAGTCTCTCAAAGCACTTCATGATGACAGAAGTGAGTGCAATGGAGCGATAGTCATTTAGTTCAGTTACCTTAGCTTTCTTGGTAACAGGAACAATGGTGGCCAATCAAAGCATATAAGGACAGCAGACTGAGATAGGGATTGATTGAATATGTCAGTAAACACACCAGCCAGCTGGTCTTCGCATGCTCTGAGGACGCGGCTAGGGATGCTGTCTGGGCCAGCAGCCTTGCGAGGTTAACACGTTTAAATGTTTTACTCACGTTGGCCACGGAGAAGGAGAGCCCACAGGCTTTGGTAGCGGGCCGTGTCAGTGGCACTGTATTGTCCTCAAAGCGAGCAAAGAAGTTGTTTAATTTGTCTGGGAGCAAGACGTCAATGTCCGCAACAGGGCTGGGCTGGTTTTCTTTTTGTAGTCCATTATTGACTGAAGACCCTGCCACATACGTCTCGTGTTTGAGCCGTTGAATTGCGACTCTACTTTGTCTCTGTATGGACCTCCCTTGGACGATTAGACCTGGCCCGCAGTCTGCGTTCCAATTCATCCCAAAGGTGTTCAATGACGTTGAGGTCAGGGCTCTGTGAAGGCCAGTCAAGTTCTTCCTCACCGATCTCGACAAACCATTTCTGTATGGACCTCGCTTTGTGCACAGGGGCATTGTCATGCTGAATCAGGAATGGGCCTTCCCCAAACTGTTGCCACAAAGTTGGAATCACAGACATTGTATGCTGTAGCGTTAAGATTGCCCTTCACTAGAACTAAGGGGCCTAGCCCGAACCATGAAAAACAGTCCTAGACCATTATTCCTCATCCACCAAACTTTACAGTTGGCACTATGCATTTGGGCAGGTAGCGTTCTCCTGGCATCCGCCAAACCCAGATTCGTCCGTCAGACTGCCAGATGGTGATGCGTGATTCATCACTCCAGAGAACGCGTTTCCATTGCTCCAGAGTCCAATGGTGGCGAGCGTTACACTAGTCCAGCCGACAATTGGCATTGCACATGGTGATCTTAGGCTTGTGTGCAGCTGCTCGGCCATGGAAACCCATTTCATGAAGCTCTTGATGAACAAATATCAGCAGAAACAAATAACAATATTTTGTTCAATATAGTCATTAGGCCTTTTACTGTTGTTTAAAGTGGCAATCTGCAATTTCTACATCCATTTTAGGACTTTTTAATTAATGATATAGGCTAAGTATTCATACCTATTAACTTATTCCACATTTTGATGTGTTACAGGCTGAATTCAAAATGGATTAAATTTAAATTTTTCTATCACCCATCTACACACAATAACCCCATAATGACAAAGTGAAAACATGTTATTAGCATTTTTAGCTAATTTATTGAAAATTAAATACAGAAATATCTAATTGAAACAGTATTCACACCACTGAGTTAATTCTTTGTAGAATTACCTTTGGCAGCGATTACAGCTGTGAGTTTTTCTGGGTAAGTCTTTAAGAGCTTTCCACACCTGGATTGTGCAACATTTGCCCATTTTTCTTTTCAAAATTCTTCAAGCTCTGTCAAATTTTTCAAGCATATTTAAGTCAAAACTGTAACTCGGCAACTCAGGAACATTCACTGTCTTCTTGGTAAGTAACTCCAGCATAGATTTGGCATAGTGTTTTAGGTTATTGTCCTGCTGAAAGATGAATTCATCTCCCAGTGTCTGGTGGAAAGCAGATGGAAGCAGGTTTTCCTCGAGGATTTTGCCTGTGCTTAGCTCCATTCCGTTTCTTTTTAGTCCTGAAAAATTCTTCAGTCCTAAACCATTACAAGCATACCCATAACATGATGCAGCCACCACTATGCTTGAAAGTATGGAGAGTGCTACTCAGTAATGTGTTGTATTGGCTTTGCCCCAAACATAACACTTTGTATTCAGGATAAAAAGTGAATTGCTTTACCACATTTTTTTGCAGTATTAATGCTTTGTTGCAAACAGGATGCATGTTTTTGAATATTTTTATACTGTACAGGCTTCTCTCTTTTCCTAATTAGGTTAGTATTGTGGAGTAACTACAATGTTGTTGATCCATCATCTGTTTTCTCCTATCACAGCCATTAAACTTTGTAACTGTTTTAAAGTGAACATTAGATTCATGGTGAAATCCCTAAGCGGTTTCCTTCCTCTCCGGCAACTGAGTTAGGAAGGATGCCTGTATCTTTGTAGTGACTGATTGTATTGATACACAATCCAAAGTGTAATTAATCATTTCACCACACTCAAAGGGATATTCAAATGTCTGCTTTTTTCATTTTTACCCATCTACAGTGCCTTGCGAAAGTATTCGGCCCCCTTGAACTTTGCGACCTTTTGCCACATTTCAGGCTTCAAACATAAATATATAAAACTGTATTTTTTTTGTGAAGAATCAACAACAAGTGGGACACAATCATGAAGTGGAACGACATTTATTGGATATTGAAAACTTTTTTAACAAATCAAAAACTGAAAAATTGGGCGTGCAAAATTATTCAGCCCCCTTAAGTTAATACTTTGTAGCGCCACCTTTTGCTGCGATTACAGCTGTAAGTCGCTTGGGGTATGTCTCTATCAGTTTTGCACATCGAGAGACTGACATTTTTTCCCATTCCTCCTTGCAAAACAGCTCAAGCTCAGTGAGGTTGGATGGAGAGCATTTGTGAACAGCAGTTTTCAGTTCTTTCCACAGATTCTCGATTGGATTTTGGTCTGGACTTTGACTTGGCCATTCTAACACCTGGATATGTTTATTTTTGAACCATTCCATTGTAGATTTTGCTTTATGTTTTGGATCATTGTCTTGTTGGAAGACAAATCTCCGTCCCAGTCTCAGGTCTTTTGCAGACTCCATCAGGTTTTCTTCCAGAATGGTCCTGTATTTGGCTCCATCCATCTTCCCATCAATTTTAACCATCTTCCCTGTCCCTGCTGAAGAAAAGCAGGCCCAAACCATGATGCTGCCACCACCATGTTTGACAGTGGGGATGGTGTGTTCAGGGTGATGAGCTGTGTTGCTTTTACGCCAAACATAACGTTTTGCATTGTTGCCAAAAAGTTCAATTTTGGTTTCATCTGACCAGAGCACCTTCTTCCACATGTTTGGTGTGTCTCCCAGGTGGCTTGTGGCAAACTTTAAACAACACTTTTTATGGATATCTTTAAGAAATGGCTTTCTTCTTGCCACTCTTCCATAAAGGCCAGATTTGTGCAATATACGACTGATTGTTGTCCTATGGACAGAGTCTCCCACCTCAGCTGTAGATCTCTGCAGTTCATCCAGAGTGATCATGGGCCTCTTGGCTGCATCTCTGATCAGTCTTCTCCTTGTATGAGCTGAAAGTTTAGAGGGATGGCCAGGTCTTGGTAGATTTGCAGTGGTCTGATATTCCTTCCATTTCAATATTATCGCGTGCACAGTGCTCCTTGGGATGTTTAAAGCTTGGGAAATCTTTTGTATCCAAATCCGGCTTTAAACTTCTTCACAACAGTATCTCGGACCTGCCTGGTGTGTTCCTTGTTCTTCATGATGCTCTCTGCGCTTTTAACGGACCTCTGAGACTATCACAGTGCAGGTGCCTTTATACGGAGACTTGATTACACACAGGTGGATTGTATTTATCATCATTAGTCATTTAGGTCAACATTGGATCATTCAGAGATCCTCACTGAACTTCTGGAGAGAGTTTGCTGCACTGAAAGTAAAGGGGCTGAATAATTTTGTACGCCCAATTTTTCAGTTTTTGATTTGTTAAAAAAGTTTGAAATATCCAATAAATGTTGTTCCACTTCATGATTCTGTCCCACTTGTTGTTGATTCTTCACAAAAAAATACAGTTTTATATCTTTATGTTTGAAGCCTGAAATGTGACAAAAGGTCGCAAAGTTCAAGGGGGCCGAATACTTTCGCAAGGCACTGTACCAATAGGTCCCCTTCTTTGCAAGGCATTGGAAAACCTCCCTGGTCTTTGTGGTTGAATCTGTTTCATAAGTTCTTTAAAGGGTAAAAGCTAACTTACCAACATTTAAAAAAATGTATATATATATATATATCATTAAAAAAATATTAAACTCTTTATTAAGTGATTTTTTAAACAAAAACAAGGTTTAACTAAACACGCTGTAGAGGTGAATGACACTGGTAGCCACTGCATTGCATTGGTCATTGATTGGCAGCGCACGGTTCTCTATCCCCTGGGTCCTCTCAGTCACACACCCAGAGAGACCCAGAGAGACCGACAGCATGAGGCTCAGGCTGATACTCCTGCTAGCTATTGTGTTTGCTGCAGAGGGTAAGTATACCATAAAATATATATATACGCTGCTCAAAAAAATAAAGGGAACACTAAAATAACACATCCTAGATCTGAATGAATTAAATATTCTTATTAAATACTTTTTTCTTTACATAGTTGAATGTGCTGACAACAAAATCACACAAAAATGATCAATGGAAATCAAATGTATCAACCCATGGAGGTCTGGATTTGGAGTCAGACTCAAAATTAAAGTGGAAAACCACACTACAGGCTGATGCAACTTTGATGTAATGTCCTTAAAACAAGTCTAAATGAGGCTCAGTAGTGTGTGTGTGGCCTCCACGTGCCTGTATGCCCTCCCTACAACGCCTGGGCATGCTCCTGATGAGGTGGCGGATGGTCTCCTGAGGGATCTCCTCCCAGACCTGGACTAAAGCATCCGCCAACTCCTGGACAGTCTGTGGTGCAACAGTGGACAGTCTGTTGGTGGATGGAGCGAGACATGATGTCCCAGATGTGCTCAATTGGATTCAGGTCTGGGGAACGGGCGGGCCAGTCCATAGCATCAATGCCTTCCTTTTGCAGGAACTGCTGACACACTCCAGCCACATGAGGTCTATAATTGTCTTGCATTAGGAGGAACCCAGGGCCAATCGCACCAGCATATGGTCTCACAAGGGGTCTGAGGATCTCATCTCGGTACCTAATGGCAGTCAGGCTACCTCTGGCGAGCACATGGAGGGCTGTGCGGCCCCCCAAAGAAATGCCACCCCACACCATGACTGACCCACCGCCTAACCGGTCATGCTGGAGGATGTTGCAGGCAGCAGAACGTTCTCCACGGCGTCTCCAGACTCTGTCACTTCTGTCACGTGCTCAGTGTGAACCTGCTTTCATCTGTGAAGAGCACAGGGCGCCAGTGGCAAATTTACCAATCTTGGTGTTCTCTGGCAAATGCCAAACATCCTGCACGGTGCTGGGCTGTAAGCACAACCCCTACCTGTGGACGTCGGGCCCTCATACCACCCTCATGGAGTCTGTTTCTGACCGTTTGAGCAGACACATGCACATTTGTGGCCTGCTGGAGGTCATTTTGCAGGGCTCTGGCAGTGCTCCTCCTGCTCCTCCTTGCACAAAGGCGGAGGTAGCGGTCCTGCTGCTGGGTTGTTGCCCTCCTAAGGCCTCCTCCACATCTCCTGATGTACTGGCCTGTCTCCTGGTAGCGCCTCCATGCTCTGGACACTACGCTGACAGACACAGCAAACCTTCTTGCCACAGCTCGCATTGATGTTCCATCCTGGATGAGCTGCACTACCTGAGCCACTTGTGTGGGTTGTAGACTCCGTCTCATGCTACCACTAGAGTGAAAGCACCGCCAGCATTCAAAAGTGACCAAAACATCAGCCAGGAAGCATAGGAACTGAGAAGTGGTCTGTTGTCACCACCTGCAGAACCACTCCTTTATTGGGGGTGTCTTGCTAATTGCCTATAATTTCCACCTGTTGTCTATTCTATTTGCACAACAGCATGTGAAATTTATTGTCAATCAGTGTTGCTTCCTAAGTGGACAGTTTGATTTCACAGAAGTGTGATTGACTTGGAGTGATATTGTGTTGTTTAAGTGTTCCCTTTATTTTTTTGAGCAGTGTATAATCTAGGTTGATTTGAAAATGTAGTGGTGACATTTTAGTTGAAGTTTGACTGAGTTGGAGCAGAGACAGTATATTGGAGTTGGTGGAAGTATTCCAAAAATGTTTGCTGTTCTATGGTCATTTATAAGTTACCTCTCTGTGCTGTCCTTGTTTGTCAGAGTCATGCATGGACCGCTGTGAGAATGGCTTCAACTCCAAAAATAATTTCCAGTGTGACACCATGTGTCAGTACTACAAGAGACCGCGACCGCGAGACCGCATGTCGTATGAAAAGTAAGAAGAGAGTGTGTGTGTGCGTGCGTGTGTTTGTATATTGATTGTTACAAAAGTTATAGATTTCACTTTTAACAACCTCTAAAAGGTCATATTGAAAAATGCACCACTGATTAACATGGTAATGAGTTGCATATGTTCAATATTCACATAATATGCAGGTAGCCTAGTAGTTAGAGCATTGGGCCAATAACTGAAAGGTTGCTGGATCGAATCCCTGAGCTGACAAGGTAAAAATCTGTTATTCTGCCCCTGAGCAAGGCAGTTAACCCACTGTTCCCCGGTAGGCCGTCATTGTAAATAAGAATTTGCCCAGTTAAAAAAATAATAATATTGGGCTTGTAATTCATTGGGTATTTCATCTAATGTGACCTCTGTTTCCTTCAGCACGTGGGGACACCTTTGAATTTGCAGAGGATGATGATGGTCTATTTGCCCCTACAACGCCCACCTCGCTGACCAAACCTGAAGATGAAGAATCCAGCTACTCATGGGGCCAACGTCGGCAACCCACATGCTTCAGAACTCCCAATTCCATCTCTACTCCTACCACAATTGCCTTAAAGACAAACCCAGTCACAGAGCCAGCTACAGGCGCAGCTACAGGCCCACAGGGATGCCAGATCCCACTCTCGGAGGCAGCTAAAACCACCAAGGCACCATCAGCCTCACATGCAGGTAGAGGCCCACAGAGAGGTCAGGTCCCAGTGAAAGTCCCACTCCCGGAGACAGCTAAAGCCACAGAGGGACCATCAGTCGCACATGCACCCTCAATCCAACAGAAAATATCAGTCTCCCAGAGTGCCACGGTAAGAGTAACAGAGCCAGTTACAACAGAAGCTCCAGGCACAACAGCAGAAGTGGAGACAACCACAGAGGAAGTGGTAGATCCAGATGCTGAGCCATGCAGCGGCAGGCCCTGGGACTCCGTCATGCAGTTCAAGAACGGCTCTGTCTACACCTTCAGAGGTAAGAGTCTTCAAGGGTCTTACCGCGTCACCTTTATAGGTGTGAAGCATTGGGTGGGAGAAAAACACCAGGAGAGGTTCTGTTTATCTGTATCTCCCGCACCCCACCATACCCCTGTCTGCGCATTATGCCCTGAATATATTCTACCATGCCCAGAAACCTGCTCCTCTTATTCTCTGTCCCCAACGCTCTAGGCGACCAGTTTTGATAGCCTTTAGCCGCACCCTCATACTACTCCTTCTCTGTTCCGCGGGTGATGTGGAGGTAAACCCAGGCCCTGCATGTCCCCAGGCACCCTCATTTGTTGACTTCTGTGTTCGAAAAAGCCTTGGTTTCATGCATGTCAACATCAGAAGCCTCCTCCCTAAGTTTGTCTTACTCACTGCTTTAGCACACTCTGCTAACCCTGATGTCCTTGCTGTGTCTGAATCCTGGCTCAGGAAGGCCACCAAAAATTCAGAGATTTCCATACCCAACTATAACATCTTCCGTCAAGATAGAACTGCCAAAGGGGGAGGAGTTGCAGTTTACTGCAGAGATGGCCTGCAAAGTAATGTCATACTTTCCAGGTCCATACCCAAACAGTTCGAACTACTAATTTTGAAAATTACTCTCTCCAGAAATAAGTCTCTCACGGTTGCCGCCTGCTACCGACCCCCCTCAGCTCCCAGCTGTGCCCTGGACACCATTTGTGAATTGATCGCCCCCCATCTAGCTTCAGAGTTTGTTCTGTTAGGTGACCTAAACTGGGATATGCTTAACACCCCGCCAGTCCTACAATCTAAGCTAGATGCCCTCAATCTCACACAAATCATCAAGGAACCCACCAGGTACAACCCCAACTCTGTAAACAAGGGCACCCTCATAGACGTCATCCTGACCAACTGGCCCTCCAAATACACCTCCGCTGTCTTCAACCAGGATCTCAGCGATCACTGCCTCATTGCCTGTATCCGCTACGGAGCCGCAGTCAAACGACCACCCCTCATCACTGTCAAACGCTCCCTAAAACACTTCTGTGAGCAGGCCTTTCTAATCGACCTGGCCCGGGTATCCTGGAAGGACATTGACCTCATCCCGTCAGTTGAGGATGCCTGGTCATTCTTTAAAAGTAACTTCCTCACCATTTTAGATAAGTATGCTCCGTTCAAAAAATGCAGAACTAAGAACAGATACAGCCCTTGGTTCACCCCAGACCTGACTGCCCTCGACCAGCACAAAAACATCCTGTGGCGGACTGCAATAGCATCGAATAGTCCCCGTGATATGCAACTGTTCAGGGAAGTCCGGAACCAATACACGCAGTCAGTCAGGAAAGCTAAGGCCAGCTTCTTCAGGCAGAAGTTTGCATCCTGTAGCTCCAACTCCAAAAAGTTCTGGGACACTGTGAAGTCCATGGAGAACAAGAGCACCTCCTCCCAGCTGCCCACTGCACTGAGGCTAGGTAACACGGTCACCACTGATAAATCCATGATTATCGAAAACTTCAATAAGCATTTCTCAACGGCTGGCCATGCCTTCCGCCTGGCTACTTCAACCTCGGCCAACAGCTCCGCCCCCCCCGCAGCTCCTCGCCCAAGCCTCTCCAGGTTCTCCTTTACCCAAATCCAGATAGCAGATGTTCTGAAAGAGCTGCAAAACCTGGACCCGTACAAATCAGCTGGGCTTGACAATCTGGACCCTCTATTTCTGAAACTATCTGCCACCATTGTCGCAACCCCTATTACCAGCCTGTTCAACCTCTCTTTCATCTCGTCTGAGATCCCCAAGGATTGGAAAGCTGCCGCAGTCATCCCCCTCTTCAAAGGGGGAGACACCCTGGACCCAAACTGTTACAGACCTATATCCATCCTGCCCTGCCTATCTAAGGTCTTCGAAAGCCAAGTCAACAAACAGGTCACTGACCATCTCGAATCCCACCGTACCTTCTCCGCTGTGCAATCTGGTTTCCGAGCCGGTCATGGGTGCACCTCAGCCACACTCAAGGTACTAAACGACATCATAACCGCCATCGATAAAAGACAGTACTGTGCAGCCGTCTTCATCGACCTTGCCAAGGCTTTCGACTCTGTCAATCACCATATTCTTATCGGCAGACTCAGTAGCCTCGGTTTTTCGGATGACTGCCTTGCCTGGTTCACCAATTACTTTGCAGACAGAGTTCAGTGTGTCAAATCGGAGGGCATGCTGTCCGGTCCTCTGGCAGTCTCTATGGGGGTGCCACAGGGTTCAATTCTCGGGCCGACTCTTTTCTCTGTGTATATCAATGATGTTGCTCTTGCTGCGGGCGATTCCCTGATCCACCTCTACGCAGACGACACCATTCTATATACTTTCGGCCCGTCTTTGGACACTGTGCTATCTAACCTCCAAACAAGCTTCAATGCCATACAACACTCCTTCCCGTGGCCTCCAACTGCTCTTAAACGCTAGTAAAACCAAATGCATGCTTTTCAACCGGTCGCTGCCTGCACCTGCATGCCCGACTAGCATCACCACCCTGGATGGTTCCGACCTAGAATATGTGGACGTCTATAAGTACCTAGGTGTCTGGCTAGACTGCAAACTCTCCTTCCAGACTCATATCAAACATCTCCAATCGAAAATCAAATCAAGAGTCGGCTTTCTATTCCGCAACAAAGCCTCCTTCACTCAAGCCGCCAAGCTTACCCTAGTAAAACTGACTATCCTACCGATCCTCGACTTCGGCGATGTCATCTACAAAATGGCTTCCAACACTCTACTCAGCAAACTGGATGCAGTCTATCACAGTGCCATCCGTTTTGTCACTAAAGCACCTTATACTACCCACCACTGCGACTTGTATGCTCTAGTCGGCTGGCCCTCGCTACATATTCGTCGCCAGACCCACTGGCTCCAGGTCATCTACAAGTCTATGCTAGGTAAAGCTCCGCCTTATCTCAGCTCACTGGTCACGATGGCAACACCCATCCGTAGCACGCGCTCCAGCAGGTGTATCTCACTGATCATCCCTAAAGCCAACACCTCATTTGGCCGCCTTTCGTTCCAGTACTCTGCTGCCTGTGACTGGAACGAATTGCAAAAATCGCTGAAGTTGGAGACTTTTATCTCCCTCACCAACTTCAAACATCAGCTATCTGAGCAGCTAACCGATCGCTGCAGCTGTACATAGTCTATTGGTAAATAGCCCACCCTTTTCACCTACCTCATCCCCGTACTGTTTTTATTTATTTACTTTTCTGCTCTTCTGCACACCAATATCTCTACCTGTACATGACCATCTGATCTTTTATCACTCCAGTGTTAATCTGCAAAATTGTAATTATTTGCCTACCTCCTCATGCCTTTTGCACACATTGTATATAGACCCCCCCTTCGTTTTCTACTGTGTTATTGACTTGTTAATTGTTTACTCCATGTGTAACTCTTTGTTGTATGCTCACACTGCTATGCTTTATCTTGGCCAGGTCGCAGTTGCAAATGAGAACTTGTTCTCAACTAGCCTACCTGGTTAAATAAAGGTGAAATAAAAATAAATAAAAAATGTGTTTGTTTACTGACTAAGGGGAGTGGTTATTTTTTGCTGGATGAGAAGTTGGTGATGCCCGGCTACCCCAAACAGATCCAGGACATCTGAGGTATCAGAGGACCTATACGTATCAACTGCCAGGGCAAGACATACATGTTCAAGGTGGGATGAATACGCTCGTTAGAGAGGGTAGACTAAAGCTTCAATGTTGGAAGGATGGTAGAGGAAAATTATATCTCTAGCTGTTTGTATTTATTGTACATTTTATAACTGCAATACATTTGTTATAAATTGCCAACGTCACTGATATAAATTGCATTTATTCATTCCAAATATATTTTTGGAGAATTGCATATCCTTCAACAGAGTAACAAGTACTGGCGGTTTGATGATGGTGAGATGGAGGAGGACTATTCCAGGAATATCAACGTGGGCTTTGAGAGGATACCTGTCACGACTTCCGCCGAAGTTGGCTCTCCTGCCTGTTCGGGCGGTGCTCCGCGGTCGTCGTCACCGTCCTACTAGCCACTACCGATCCCTTTTTCGTTTGTCTGTTGGTTTTGTCTTATTAGTTTCACCTGTGCGAATTTTAGTTTAATTAACGCCCTTATATGTAGTAGGTTGTCCCGCCCTTGTTTTGTGCGGGATTGTTTTTGTATTCATGTCATTTGGTGTAGTACTTGTGTTTTATTCTCCGGTCTATTTTGATCCGTTGTTGGATTATTCACCCTGTGTGTTGGGTTGACCGTGTGTTTATGTGCGCCGGAGAATAAACTATCGAATCACTGAAACCTGCTCTCTGCGCCTGATTCCACCCACCTTGATTAAACGTGACAATACCAGACGAAGTGGACGCAGCCTTCGCCATAGCAGCCCCTGGACACCACGCCAAAGAGAAGGTCGACTTCTTCAAAGGTCACACCAAATCTTAAACGAAGAACATAAATTGCAGCAAAATACAATCCACTAGGCAGTTGATAATTGATAAGTGATAAAAATTGTTTGATCATTTAAAAAAAGTATGTATTTACACTTGAGAATACCTCTCAATGATAGTCCTCCTCTTAAATGTATTCAAATGATGGAAGATATAGCCACAATTAAGTGATTAAATCACTGTTTCCAGTGTATTTCTTTTCACATAATCTGTTTTGTTAACAGAACAGTTGTTTGTCTGTGTTCCCAGGTGACCAGTACTACCAGTATGAGTTCAAGCACCAGCCATCACGTGAGGAGTGTATCAAGATGTCAGCTGGGTCTCCCAGTATTACTATATTTATATAATGTAGTATTCACTGTAGTATTTTTGCAGTCTTTACTATAGTATTCACTGTAGTGTTCACTGTAGTATACTGTAGTATTTACAGTTAACTATAGAATACTGTACTGAAAGAACTGTGGTGTATAGTAATTCATGTAGTGTTTTTGCAGATTGTAATATACTGTAGTATTTACTGTGGTGTTTTTGTGGACAGTGTAGTGTTTACTATAATGTTTTTATTTTATTATCTTTGACAAAGAAGTGTAGGCTTTCACAGTGTGTAATATCGTATTCTACAGTATACTAAAGAATTCTATAGTAAAATGTAGCAATCTCTCCTCTCTATCTGACCCAGTTCACAAGACGAGCCTTTAAAGGTTGGATTGACAGTGTGAAACAGAAACCCTACTACCACCTAGTGAATGACAGGCTAGAAAGACATCAACAAACACAACTGTGGACTACCAGGTCGTAATTTCCTGACTGCAGCGCTTTCAGTGGAGTATGATATGAGCTGTTTTCGGCTGTGTAGAAGAACATGTTATGTGGGAGACAAGCTTAACAGTGATCAAGAGGACAGAGGCTTAGCAAAACCTACAGATAGTAAATAGATTATGTCAGGTAGCAGGGGGATATCTGTTACAATGAGACACTGTTCTGCATTCTTTTACATGACAACTCAATTCCACTTGAATTTGACAGTGAACACGGTCCAGACTTGTTGATTCACTGCTGATTTAAAAAAAAATATATATATATATATAATTGACATTAGATTAAAGAAGATCAAGTAATCAATCATCCATTCTTACCCTGTCTGTCAACCCCTCTTTATATCCTGTACAAGCAGAGGGGGTAGACTAAAGAGTGGTCACCATAGAGATCAATATTGTATCTACAGTTATGTCTATGGTGGCTAATTTCCTTTCTTTGTAAATGCCCACACATAACCAAATGCTCTCAATTCTAGCGTATTGTGAATGGCATCTGACAGACATCATAATATACATCATATACATGGCAAGTATTCAACCAGGCATGCAGTAGCACCTTCATAATCCATTTGATGTCATCAGCTTCATCACTTGTTTTGTTTCACTCATGTACATCCCAAATGGCACCCTATTTCCTTTATAGTGCACTACTTTTGATCAGGGCCAGAATGAAAGTAATAGGGTGCCATTTGTGGCACAGCCTCAGTGTTCCAGTGAATAATATATATCACAGACAGATGATGGTTTGGAAAGGGTTGGTGCTGCCAGTGCCAAGCTGTTTTAAGGGTTCAAGCTGGCTCAACAGAGCAATGTTTGTATTTATTATGGATCCCCATTATTTTCTGCCAAGGTAGCAGCTACTCTTCCTGGGGTCAGGCAAAATTAAGGCAATAATACCATTTTTAAAACATTACAATACATTCACAACATATTTCACAACACACTGTGTGCCCTCAGGCCCCTACTCCACTACCACATATCTACAAAACAAAATCCATGTGTATGTGTGTATAGTGCGTGTGTTATGTGTGTATGCATGTGTCTATGTTTGTGTTGCTTCACAGTCCTCGCTGTTCCATAAGGTGTGGTTTTATCTGTTTAAAAAAAATCTGATTCTACTGCTTGCATCAGTTACCTGATGTGGAGTAGAGTTCCACGTATTCAAGGCTCTATGTAATACTGTGCTTCTCCCATAGTCTGTTCTGGACTTGGGGACTGTGAAGAGACTTCTGATGGCATGTCTTCTGAGGTATGCATGGGTGTCTGAGCTGTGTGCTAGTCGTTTAAACAGACAGCTCGGTGCTGTCAACAAATACCTCTCACAAATACAAGTAGTGATGAAGTCAACCTCTCCACTTTGAGTCAGGAGAGATTGACATACATATTATCAATGTTTGCTCTCCATGTACATCCAAGGGCAAGACGTACTGCCCTGTTCTGATCCAATTACAATTTTCCTAAGTCCCTCTTGGGTGCACCTGACCACACGACTGAACAGTATTCAGGTGAGACAAAACTATGGCCTGTAGGATCTGCCTTGTTGATAGTGCTGTTAAGAAGGTAGAGCAGTGCTTTATTATGGACAGACTTCTCCCCATCTTAGCCACTGTTGTATCACTATGTTTTGACCATGACAGTTTACAATCCAGGGTTACTCCAAGCAGTTTAGTCATCTCAACTTGCTCAATTTCCACATTATTTATTACAATATTTAGTTGAGGTTTAGGGTTTAGTGAATAATTTGTCCCAAATACAGTGCTTTAAGCTTTTGAAATATTTAGGACTAACTTATTCCTTACCACCCATTCTCAAACTAACTGCAGCTCTTTGTTAAGTGTTGCAGTGGTTTCACTCGCTGTAGTAGCGAGTTAAGTGTATAGTGTTGAGTCATCCGCATACATCGACACACTGGATTTTCTCAAAGCCAGTGGCATGTCGTTAGTAAAGAATGAAAAAGGTTAGGGGCCTAGAAAGCTGCCATGGGGAATTCCTGATTTTACCTTTACTAAGGGTTGGTAACAGGCTGATTGTTCGGCTATTTCAGCCAGTAAAGGGGGCTTTACTATTCTTAGGTAGTGGAATTACTTTAGCTTCCCTCCAGACCTGAGGGCACACACTTTCTTGTAGTCTTAAATTGAAGATATGGCAAATAGGAGTGGCTATTATCAGTAATTTTCCATCCAATTTGTCAGACCCTGGCTGATTGTAATTGTTGATAGGCAATATTTTGCTCACCTCTTCCACACTGACTTTAGGTGGCAGGGAAGTCAGGCGCAGGAGAGTCAAAATGGAGTGTAAATGGAGTCTTTTAATAAATGTCCACGGAACATGCTCCATAACACCAAAAGTACAGACATGAACAAACATGGGTATGAGGACCCGTCGCACACCAACACAACAATAAACAACACTGACAATAAAACAATCTCTGACAAAGACATGAGGGGAAACAGAGGGTTAAATACACAACAGGTAATGAATGGGATTGAAAACAGGTGTGTGGGAAGACAAGACAAAACCAATGGGAAATGAAAAATGGATCCATGATGGCTAGAAGACCGGTGACGTCGAACGCCGAGCACTGCCTGAACAAGGAGAGGCAACGACTTCGGCAGAAGTCGTGACAGTATTGCTACCACTGTATTATCAAAGGTATTGTCTAAGTGAATTTCAGAGATTGTCAAAATATGAATGTCATCTGTTACTAGCAAGTTATTCATTTAATGAACCTTGTTTCTTAAGCTACATATGTTGACATGGGCAATTTGAGCAGTTTTCTGGGATGCTTGCTTGTTTTCATTGCTTTACTGGGAAGCTTAGCAAAAGTCGATATTCTCATGTTATTTATGTTAGTGCAGAGTGAGCTGCACACAGTGGACTTCCTACTACGGCACACCGCCTCAGTGCTAACAGCATAAATATGGTTCATAAGCACACAATTGCTGCATAGAATAGCTGTAGGATCAGCAGAGGCATTCAGGGCACATAGAGGTACATAAATTAAGTTACTTACATTGTGTCTTCCAATGCCCCTGGTATAATGTACATTTGCTAAAGCATTATGATGACTCAGTGACACAATGGTAGGGATTAACTGAGCTGGGCTTGAGACGCAGCCTTATAATTCTGTGAAAGGATCCAGGAACCCAAATAATTTGGGTGGATCCCATCCTCCTTTTGTTTCCAAAAGGTATCGAAATTGTCAACAAAAGTTACACCCATTGGCTTGCAATAATCACGTAACCAGTTGTGAAGAGAAAGAATCCTGCTAAAGCGTTCAATGCCACGATTCAGAGAGGGCACTGGATCAGATATGATGGGTCATTTATTTGTGTCTAGCAGAGTGTCAATCAGCGCTTTAAAATCCAGTTTTAACTGATCAGAGCTGCCCTTCATAATGTCATTAACACCCCCATTACCTACGATAGAGTCGATTTCCATGTCCTGATGTAGTACATTAGGGAGCAGCTTAGTAATGTCATTTACTCAAGCTCTGGAATAGGACATTTGTTTTTGCACCAGGAACAGTTCTTAACATGGAGCTGCCCAAATCATGGCTGATGAGAAGGACGAGGAAATACGTCCACTCCCACGCTTCACAGGCATGCACGCCTCTGACAGATGAAGAGGTCCCGCTTGATCCAGAGCAAGGATGGAAGGTTGCCGAAAGTCGACTTCGAAATCGTAGGGGAAGGAGTAGGAGGAGGAACAGCGGCCGCATATGCAGGAAGATCAGGCTCTAGGGCGGTGAAACAATTTGTTGTTTGTATCTGCTCCGGGCCTCTCGTAGGGAGTGTAGATTGCATTGCGGGAGGCCGCTGTCTTCGGCTTCCACAGCTCATGACATGCGACCATCGTTGATTGCCATGCTCCTCTTGCTGTGCTCCTTCGACTCCAGCCAGTCGGATAACAACAAATGACCACACCGAGATGCATCCAACATGGACGAACGCAGTGCAGCACCGGTGTATAAATGGTAAACATTCCACTCTGCGTTTCCCCCAGTTTCTTACGTAGGCTGGCGACCTGCGTGATCAAGGAAGCCACCTCCGTTTATAATCCTCCACAAGCAAACAATTGCTGCATTGGAACTCCAAGTGATCCAGTTTGTCTCAAAACCAAGGGTAGTAGATACAGCTCCTACAGCGCTGGAACCATTCATTTATGTCTCCAGACAAAGAGGCTCCATTGCAAAACTCATCTGGTACCAACTTTGTTAGCTTGATGGCTAACATTAGCAGCTTAGCCTAGTGATGACAGACAAGCCAAAGTGAACAAAGTGCACAGATCGGAGCATGCATTTTTTTGTTTTAATTTGTATAGTTGTTTCACACATGGCAGTTACAGTGTCGATTACTATTTGGTAAGGCGATTTCAACATTATCCTATTGTTGCATGATATACATACATACAGTACATATTGTACAGAACCATCATGTACATATTGTAATTCATAAAATGGTATACTCAATATTGTAAAGTTAGTTAATGTCAGACTCAACTGTTAACTTCAGTACATTAAGCTAGTTTCCAAATTCCTCATTCATTAGTAGTCAAACTACATACTCGATTGTGAGAGGAGATCGAGCAGCACAGTCATTCGCATCTGAAGTTAGGAATGCATTATCATCACATTCTCATATAGGTTAGCTCCATCGTCCACACTGGCCACCACTCCGTCATTGGCGATGACTTCACTCAGACTAACAGCGTTGGTTACAACTCCAGCTGGCCCGACTGTTAGATATCCACTGTCAGTCTCAGTCTGCATCCCAGGGTCACCATTCCCTCCCCTCACCGCTGACCTTTCACCCATGACTTCTAACCCAGCGACCTCTGGCACACTTTTCAAAATGGAGGACAGGGGCCTCGTAGGCATAATGGTGGCATTGGCACCCTCTGGTGGGGGGTGAGTGTTAGTGCCATCGTCAGTGTTTCCCATGACAGCAGGCGAGCTGTGGTGGGCGTGCTGTTTCCTCCTACTGGGTTTCCTCATAGGTACGCCTTCCCCTACAGGACCCTCCACCCCCAAGGGTGGGTGACCCCCCTGCTCCCACACACTGGCCCTGGCCCCTAGCTTCCTCCTGGGTGGCTTGGTGATCCCCTCCGCCACCGGGATCTTACCCTTGGACCTAGTTCCCCCCTCCTGGTCTTTATGTCTCTGGAGGCTGCCTAGCCTGCGTAGCATGGCCTGTACCGGGCCCTCCGAGCTGGGGAGCTCTAGTTTAGACAGGGGCCTCCCCACCCCCGCCTTACCCACTGTCACGTACACTGTGGTCACCTTGTCCATCCCTTTATCGATCTCTGCCTGCTGGCCATTGGATGTGGACCCTGGTGTTTGCCCACCCTTTCTGTTAACAGCAGTGTTGGATATGGTGCGTCTTCTTCCTACCAATGCTCCAGGCACCTGCAGGGTAGACATGGCTTGGGACGGGGTGGCCGTGTACCTGTCCACATCGGGGTCCCCTGCTTCACCACTGGATCCTGGTTCTTCCAATGGTCCAGTCTCACCTCCACATCCATCCACACCCCCCTCACCTGTCTCCCTCTCTTCCCCCTCTGAGGCCTTCCCTCCATGGGCCTGGAGGGCTGATAGCATCAGGACCCCCCAGGGGGACTTAGGTTTGGTGCGGGGGGCCCCGGGAGTCAGGTCCTGGGCAGAGCCTCGGCGCTCCTTGGGGCTGAACCTGGGATGAGGTGAGATTGAACTTTATTCATCCCCAAGAATAAATAAATTTGACAAACTCTCAACATTAAAAACAATTGCGATAACTATAACTTTGCAGAGACAAGTTAAAAAGGGAATTGAAGTGTTGCGTGGTGTGTGTAATGTCCAATGTCCTCATCATGATGACTGCGACCTGGTGTTACCTGGTGCCTTCGGCGAAGGAGACGGAGGGGCGTTTGGACTTGGCGTTGCTGGAGGTGCGGGGGATGCCAAAGGGGAGGGACATGTCTTCTGCACTAACGCTGAAGGCAGAGGGGTCGGGGAACATGTTACACTTAGAACTCATCTCATGCTGGAACTCCTGGAACTCACCGCCCGCCACTGCAGGGATGTCTGAGGGAGGAAGAGTTGGGTAAAGGGAGGGACAAGGAGAGAGAGAAAATAGGGAGTCAACAAAGCACAAAGGGTTGAACACACACACAGACACACACACACACACTGATTACCTTCTCTGGGGGGGACACAGTAGAGAGCCTCTCCGGTCTCCTCATCACTGTCGAAGGAGGATCCATCCGTCACCCAGCCTGAGGAGGGAGGCTCTATGAAACTGTGGTTGAATGTCAGCTCAGGGTCGTGGTGGGACACTGGAGAGAGAAGTGCTTATTATTATTATTGTCATAATATTGTAATAAGTATAGCATGCACACCTCTCATGTTTCCAAGTGCACAGAGAAAAACCTTGAGAGCATCCAACAAGTACTGGAGTTTCTTCCTTACATACAGTACCAGTCAAAAGTTTGGACACACCTACTCATTTAAGGGTTTTTCTTTATTTTTTACTATTTTCTAAATTGTAGAATAATAGTGAAGACATTCAACTATGAAATAACACATATGGAATCATGTAGTAACCAAAAACAGTGTTAAACAACTATATTTTAGATTCTTCAAAGTAGTGTGAGTTCAGTGACCAGCCGGAGGAAGACGACACGACAGCACCCTCCACAGGGGATAGGTACTCAGTGTAAAGCCAATTAGTACACACCTGGGCCCACTAATTGCTTTGTGTCTTCCTCTATATAGGTGTGCCAGGAGAGGAGCTGGGGGAGGATTGGGAGGAGAAACCTGTGGGGATGTCAGATTTTCCTACCTCAGAGAAAGCTTTGTTTACTGGGGCCCCTTGTCTCTCTGTTAACCAAGGCAGGCTTTAGGTAGAGAGAAGCGTTCCTCCGGTAACTATGCTGTGTAGAAGAGAGAGCTTTGTTTACTGGGGCCCCTTGTCTCTCTGTTAACCAAGGCAGGCTTTAGGTAGAGAGAAGCGTTCCTCCGGTAACTATGCTGTGTAGAAGAGAGAGCTTTGTTTACTGGGGCCCCTTGTCTCTCTGTTAACCAAGGCAGGCTTTAGGTAGAGAGAAGCGTTCCTCCGGTAACTATGCTGTGTAGATGATAGTCTAAAGACAGGTGTAGCCATTTGTTGTTTTGCATTCCCCTTTTGGCCACGGCCTTTTGGTCAATTGTTTAGTTTCTGTTTATTTGTTTTGTTACGCTGGTGACAGCGTTGGAGGTTACCCTGTACTGAAATTATTTTGTTGGGCGAAAGAACCTGTTTAGTAAACAATCACAAGAAAATGAATCACAACCACTGCCTCTGGTCTGTTCATGTTTTACCTCCCGCCTGTGTTAGGGTGTTTTGGACAAGCTGATCCGTTCACAGTAGCCACCCTTTGCCTTGATCACAGCTTTGCACACTCTTGGCATTCTCTCAACCAGCTTCACCTGGAATGCTTTTCCAACAGTCTCGAAAGCTTTCCCACATATGCTGAGCACTTGTTGGCTGCTTTTCCTTCAATGTGCGGTCCAACTCATCCCAAACCATTGGGTTGAGGTTGGGTGATTGTGGAGGCCAGGTCATCTGATGCATCCTTCTTGGTCAAATAGCCCTTACACAGCCTGGAGGTGTGTTGGGTCATTGTCCTGTTGAAAAACAAATGATAGGACCACTATCAAGCACAAAACAGATGGGATGGCGTACCGCTGTAGAATGCTGTTGTAGCCATGCTGGTTAAGTATGCCTTGAATTCTAAATAAATCACTGACAGTGTCACCAGCAAAGGACCGGTGGGAACAACACATGCGGAGATCATCTGTACACCTACTCTGCATCTCACAAAGACACAGCAGTTGGAACCAAAAATCTCAAATTTGGACTCATCAGCCCAAAGGACAGATTTCCACTGGTCTAATGGCCATTGCTGTTGTTTCTTGGCCCAAGCAAGTCTCTTCTTATTGGTGTCCTTTAGTTTCATTGCAGCATTTCAATCATGAAGGCCTGATTCACACAGTCTCCTCTGAACAGCTGATGTTGAGATGTGTCTGTTACTTGAACTCTGTGAAGCATTTATTTGGACTGCAATTTCTGAGGCTGGTAACTCTAATAAACGTATCCTCTGCAGCAGAGGTAACTCTGTCTTCCTTTTCTGTGGCAGTCCTCATGAGAGCCAGTTTCATCATAGCACTTGGTTTTTGTGACCGCTCTTGAATACACTTTCTGGATTGACTGACCTTAATGTCTTAAGGTAATGACGGAATGTCATTTCTCTTTGCTTATTTGAGCTGTTCTTGCCATAATATGGACTTGATCTTTTACAAAATAGGGCTATCTTCTGTATACCACCCCTACCATGTCACAACACAACTGATTGCCTCAAACGCATTAAGAAGAAAATAAAATTAACTTTTAACAAGGCACACCTGTTAATTGAAATGCATTCCAGGTGACTAGCTAATGAAGCTGGTTGAGAGAATGCCAAGAGTGTGCAAAGCTGTCATCAAGGCAAAGGGTGGCTACTTTTAAGAATTTCAAATGTAAAATGTATAACACTTTTTTGGTTAGTACATGATTCCATATAAAGAAAAGTGTTATACATTTTACATTCTTAAAAGTATCCACCCTTTGCCTTGATGACAGCTTAGTGTGGATGTCTTTGTCTACAATGTAGAAAATAGTACAAAGAAAAGAAAGAAGATAGAAACACCCTTAAGAAACACCTTTGAATGAGTAGGTGTGTCCAAACTTTGAATGGTACCGTACATACAGACACAGCAGAGATATGATATGATATCTAGTGTGATATTGGACTGACCTGTGACTCTGGGTAGCCCAGAGGACCAGATAGAGATACAGGGTACAGCAGAGCTCACGTTGGCCAGGACATTATACACATGATACTTCATACGGACAGAGGTACCACCGTCACCCACTGCTACCCTGTAGGACCAGAGCAAGGTCAGAGGAACACACACACACACACGCCTTTGCCATCAGAATCATACACACACACACACACCTGTCTTTGCCGTCAGTAGGTCCTCCACAGCAGCAGCAGCAGCAGACCAGACCCAGCAGCACCAAGGTCAGAGGGACCAGGAGACCAGCGATCAGAGCCCTGTGACCACCTAACACCACACACACACCCACACATAAACAAATGTGATTCAACCTCACATATTCCTTCTTGAGGGGAAAAAATATTTGAATCCATAGACCCATCTACTTTTACTTATCAGTAACTACACATTAATAACCAACTGGAGCTGTATCCAATAGGAGGAGTGCATACTGAATGGACACGCCCCCGTTTCTGGGTGACAGGCGGTGCCCTCTCCACAGTCACAGACAGAGGAACAGTTAAAGCCATACAGCTGGTCTGGACAGGTGATGTTACAACTGGGGACACAACAGAGAGAAACCGGTTAGTGACAGCCAGATACACAATCACCTAACGTGACATTGAGATACACAAACAGCAAGATGTCTAAATTAGATAGTATTGGATTGGAGAAACATATTTATTTGAACCATTGTTCACATCAGTGATTACTTCAAGGAAGGGAGAAAGGAAAGATGCATTTTAACAGTATTCGAACAGAACCTGTTTGCTTTCTCCATACTCTCACCTCTGTCCCTGGAACCCGGGCCCACAGACACAACTTCCTGTCACGTGATCACAGTGGCCATGGAAACAGGGGCTGCACAGGAAGCGGCAGGCGTCTCCGAATGTTCTGTTAAAGCATGGCTTGTCACATCTGCAGACAAACAGAGTGGCCCAGGTAACAGACGGACAACAAAACTGTCAGCAATTGAAGAAAACGCTGAACCTCTTCGGTATCATTGACACTGTCATGTCTGGGAATTACTGTAAAAGGTCTCAGATACATTTCACTGGTAGTTAGTCATCAAACACACACACACCTGGGTCCGGTCCATCCTGGATCACATCGTGAACACGCCCCCGTCCTGGGGTTGCATGGTTCACCGTTCCTGCAGCGTGGGCAGGCCTCATGGCAGTCGTTTCCATGGTAACCCCGCTTGCACGGCCGGTCACAGCGTGTGCCGTTCCACCCAGGCTCACAGGCCTTACAGACACCATCAACCACAGAGCAAGGCTGGCCTCGTTTACAGTGGCCACAGCTACACAGGAGAGAAGGAGAGAGAGACATCCATGGAACAGTCCAACTGAATACATACTGTAGCCATTTCAGGATAGACACAGGTACAAACCTACATAAAGTGCTCAGAAGTCTCCCGAACCATCATTCATCCATATTGATCAACAGCACAATGACAAGGCTGTACCATCCCAATCATGTAATCCAAATCACCACTGCAACATCCATATACACTGGCTTACCTCAGTGTACACCCGCTGCCATACTCCCCAGGTCCACACGGCTCATTACAGACGGCTCCCTTGTACCCAGGCTGACATAAACACTCCCCGCTGACGGCATGACACTCGCTGTGCTTCAGGTCACAGTTACAGTGGCGATCACACGACGGACCCCACCAGTCGTTCTGGCACTCGCACGCCCCCGTCTTCTGTTGGCACGACGATATGTAGCAGCTACAGCGAAGGCTGCACTTCTGACCCCAGAACCCTGAGGCACACTGACACCTGCCAACCAACGTTTTTTAAGAAAACATATATTTCTATTGTGTTTTAGCAATTGTGTTGAAAAGTATGGTGTGAGACACCGCCCTTTTTAATTTGTAAATTGCATCAAGAAGTTCATCTCTAAGCTAACTAATGCCTCCCACTGTAAGTAAACTCATTCTCTCTCACCTGCCGGTCAGTGGGTCGCAGGTGGAGGTGCCTGGGTAGCACTGGCACTGCTTGGTACAGGTGGGTGTCCACCAGCCCTCGTCGCAGGTGCAGTTGCCGTGCACAGGGTGACAGTGCCCGTGGCGGCCACATCTGCAGGCGTTCTGGCAGAGTGGCCCCCAGCGGTTGGGGAGGCATGTGCACTCGCCCGTGATCGGGTCACATCGCCCGTGAGGGTGGCACTTGCACATCTCACGGCAGTCCGGTGCCCAGAACTCTGGAGGGCAGCCTGAAGAGGGAGACAGGTTGTAATACTTCAGTAGTACTCTGGAGGGCAGCCTGAAGAGGGAGACAGGTTGTAATACTTCAGTAGTACTCTGGAGGGCAGCCCAAAGAGGGAGACAGGTTGTAATACTTCAGTAGTACTCTGGAGGGCAGCCTGAAGAGGGAGACAGGTTGTAATACTTCAGTAGTACTCTGGAGGGCAGCCCAAAGAGGGAGACAGGTTGTAATACTTCAGTAGTACTCTGGAGGGCAGCCTGAAGAGGGAGACAGGCTGTAATACTTCAGTAGTTTGCACTTAATTACAATGTTCTTGCCCTTTTATTCCTGCAATGTAAAGTGCTACCAAAGTTACTATATTAACTCTGGTTGTGTTAAAAATATATTTCTTAGTGACATAGCCTATGTAACTTAAACGTCAGAGTTGGTTTGACTTACGTGTCTTGCAGTGGGCTCCATAGTAGCCAGGGCGACAGCGACAGACGCCCGGGTATACACACACCTCATCCTGCTGGCAGGCCCGCTCGCCATCACACACAGCTGGAGTCATAAACAACAGACACAGTGCTGAATTATACAATAGTACCTAAACAAGATGAAAAACCTGTTCTTGTGTGCCCTGGATGGTTCTACACATGTTACTGTCTACTGGTACTCACGTATAGTACACTCCTCTCCCTGTTGCCTCCATCCAGTACAACAGACAAGAGTGGAGGGATCCCTGTTTGAGAAGGGTAAACAAAATACATACCATAAAGCATAGTAGGAAGTTTCCTTATGGGTCACATTTCTTTTGACTGTTTTTTTCATGAAATAATGGAAGATTACAATGATTAAGTTTCTGAGAATAAAAATAAGAGAGAAAAATAAGGTGTGAGAGTGGAATGTAATCATCACCTGAGGTCCTGGCAGACATTTCTCTCTGAGGGAGCCAGTCTCTGAGGGGAGGAGAGGGAACAGCAGAGCAGTAATCCTAGACCCGTCAGAAACAGGCCCATGTCCACCCCACAACCAGGTCCGTACCAGCCCACAAAAGGTCTCAGACCGTCCAAATCACGCCTGTCCCTGTCCCAAAACCAGAATCCTATCCCGGAAAAATCACTTTCTCCTTTTCTCCTCTTTCTCTCACTATTCTCTTCCCAAGTCCAGAAGAGGACAATGGAAATTGAAAGCACTCTCCTCTTTCTCGATTCTTTCTCTCTCTCCCTATGTCTTTCTCCCAAGTCACTCTCTCTCTTTACCTTTCTTTTCCCCAGCCCAGCTCTGTGGTCTTGGAAGTCTGTCTTTCTGCCCAGCCTAGCTCTCGTCAATCATTAGTCTTGTAGTTCTAGGCCCAGTAATGCCTGACTGAGCTGTCCAAACCCATATGTTTCCTCTCCCTCTTTCCTGGGGAAGTTAGAACCACTTCCTCCTATTCAATCTGCCTCAGTAAGGCTTTTTAAAGACATCACCACATACTGAGAGATTCTGGGAAGAGGTGAGCAGTGTGTTTTGCAAGTTTTTTTGTGTACTGTACTTCTGTCTTCCACACAATAACTTCCTACAGCTCACAAACATACACACACAAAACACAAACAAAAAAGATCAGAAGTGGGATGTTCTCTTGGCAAATTGATGCATGTTGACAGTCCAACTCTCATTCTCCCACAATACACACTTCAGATTGAATGTCAGATATTTATTTAATTTTAGTAGCACAAAAGCTTCTCCATTTAAAAACAGTCAGGCTTACAAAAATGAAATCACCAGCAGCATTAATTTAGAATGTCAGAAAACTATCAGTACCGATAAGATATGGCAGGGGGCAGCGGCAGCCATTGTTGTGTGTGTGTGTGTGTGTGTGTGTTTAACGACATGGTGAGATAGAAGGAGCGTGAGAGCACAGACACCATTTCCTTTCAAGGAAACACACACTTCCTCTGTATGTACAGTAACCAACGTACAGGTGCTGGTGCCCCAGTGAACACACACAGACAGACATGCAGGCACACGCACAGGACAGACAGGCACACACACACACCACACTTGGCAGACATACATAACAATCAACCCCAATACCCAATTCATGGTCCTGGGAAGACATGATTGAACTCATAATAAGACTCTATCAAATATGTGAGATGAGCTGATGGTTAAGAATATAAAGTCTAATCAATAAATGACTGTTACTGAGGCAATACATTCAGGGTCAGAATCGACACACAGTGTACTTTACTGCCAAACGTTCCCTATAACTCACACCATGTCCATGACAGAGAATTAGAATTACAGCAACCACAAGGCATGGCAACAAAAAAACACACTAGGTAAAATGTTAAACACATGGAAGTCCACCATGGTTGTTAATAGTTAGGATGCCCTCTTCTGGCACAAATATGTTCCTGCGATTACTAATGATTTCTGTGGTCAAAATACATCTTAAAATCTTTATTAAAATATTGCAATACAAATTTGCTTCAGAGATTTTCCTGTTAATAATGTCCTGCATGGTCATTGTCAATGCAAAGTGTACAGTTGGCCATGTCACCATTCTGAACCTCTTCCTGAGAGAAACAGAGGGAGAAACAGTGGGAGAGAAAGAGAAAGGTATATAGAGCAAGGACGAGGAGGTAGTAAAAAAAGAAAGAGGGAAGGCATGAGAGAATGCTCTTCCTTTCTTAGGGCTGCTATGGAGACCTAACCAGTATAAAACATTCAGTGAAAACTGAACAGAATGGAGGACAAGTGTAGTTGGACAGGTGTTGAGGGTTGTCATGGTGATCGTCTGGTTTCTGTCTCCGTGGTGGTCTTGGTGTCGTCGATGATTTCCCAGGAAGAAGCAGCCTTGTTTTCACTGGGACTACGGCTGCTGTGGTTGCTGCCGGAGCGAGTCAGGAAGCCAAAGCTAGGAGACAACACAGGTCTAGGATCAGATATACTAACTCACGACCAGAAGAAACTAAAGCTACACACAGGAGAGGAGAGACCACAACACAGTTCCCAGGTCAGAGATATTGTCTTGAAAGACTGAGTTGTTCCGCTTCCTAGTAGTTCCTACACACTACTACAGTGTAGAGGTCGACCGATTATGATTTTTCAACGCCGATACCGATTATTGGAGGACCAAAAAAAGCCGATACCGATTAATCGGCCGATTTAAAAAAAATGTATATATACATACACACACACACACACACACACACATTTTTGTAATAATGACAATTGCAACAATACTGAATGAACACTTTTATTTTAACTTAATATAATACATATGTGCTTTTGGATGGGTGTTCTTAAGGTGATTCCACAGGTTGGTGGTATTTTTTGATTTAGTTTAAAAAATAGAGTTTAAGTTACCTGTGATGAATGTTGAAAACAAAAGCTGTAATTTCTATATGCAGGAAATCCTATTTTAATAATGGACATGGTAAGAATTGACTACCAAAGTGCGAGTCATAATTCCCATGACATCTTCTAGCAAAATCTGAAAAGTGGTTCTTTCATTCATTTATTCCATAGGATATTTTTTAGATTCACTTAAAATAAGGTCTGTGTTTCATGTAGGCTTACACCACCTTGCCAATTGTATAACTGTGTAGATATCCATAGGACAAGTTAACTCTGATCAATATTGGCTAAATATATGTGAAGATCTTATTTTTTGTAGAGTGGATTTATGAAAATATTTTGACAAAACGTTACCTTATCCTAGTGAGATTTACACGGATATCAAAACGCCGAGGCGGTTTAAGCACGAAACACAGACCTTATTTGAAGTAGATCAAGACATTCTCTATGGAAGACATGAACAGAGGCGGTTTAAGCCTGCACGAAACACAGACCTTATTTGAAGTAGATCAAGACATTCTCTATGGAAGACATGAACAGAGGCGGTTTAAGTCTGCACGAAACGCAGACCTTATTTGAAGTAGATCAAGACATTCCCTATGGAAGACATGAACAGAGGCGGTTTAAGTCTGCACGAAACACAGACCTTATTTGAAGTAGATCAAGACATTCTCTATGGAAGACATGAACGGTAAAATAACGAAGGAACCCCTTTCAAGTTCAGCCGCAAGTTATTACAGGAATTAGAACGCGTCGACTATTTCTCTCTAAACCATGTACCTAAACCATATACCTTTGACTATTACGAGTCTACCACCCCTCAGTCAGACTGCTCTATCAAATATCAAATCATAGATTTAACTATAATAAACACACAGAAATACGAGCCTTAGGTCAAATCCGGAAACTATCACCTCGAAAACAAAACATTTATTCTGTTCCGTATTTTATCTAACGGGTGGCATCCATGAGTCTAAATATTGCTGTTACATTGCACAACCTTCAATGTTATGTCATAATTACGTAAAATTCTGGCAAATTAGTTCGCAAAGAGCCAGGTGGCACAAACTGTTGCATATACCCTGACTCTGCGTGTAATGAACTCAAGAAAAGTGACAATTTCACCTGGTTAATATTGCCTGCTAACCTGGATTTCTTTTAGCTAAATATGCAGGTTTAAAAATATATACTTGTGCATTGATTTTAAGAAAGGCATTGATGTTTATGGTTAAGTACACATTGGTGCAATGACAGTCGATTGATTGTTTTTTATAAGATAAGTTTAATGCTAGCTAGCAACTTACCTTGGCTTACTGCATTTGCGTAACAGGGGGGCTTCCTCGTGAGGCAGGTCGCTATTGCGTTGGACTAGTTAACTGTAAGGTTGCAAGATTGGATCCCCCGAGCTGACAAGGTGAAAATCTGTCGTTCTGCCCCTGAACAAGGCAGTTAACCCACTGTTCCTAGGCCGTCATTGAAAATAAGAATGTGTTCTTAACTGACTTATCTAGTTAAATAAAGATGAAATAAAGGTGTAATCGGTCGACCTCTACTACAGTGTCTGAGGTTATATACCGCATAGTCTCGTGACCAACCGTGATCATTAAACGGTAAGCGTGTATGTGAAACGTGGTTCTGGTCAGGGTTTCTGAGATTACATGCAGTACTACATTGAACAGATATGAGGTAGTCCCTGGTTACACCACCAGGGGGAGTAGTCTGTTTACATCAATGGCCTTAGAGGCATCAGCAGGTGCTGTGAAAGCTATATGTTGAAGGTAAACAGCAGAACAGTGAACAAAGCAGAGGCAAGTTTTTCTATGTCTGCCTAGAGGTAAACATAGACACTCAACAGTATTATCTTTCTCCCAGACAAATTAAACAACTTTTTTGCACGCATTGAGGACAATACAGTGCCACCGACACGGCCCACTCCCAAAGACTGTGGGCTCTCCTCCGTGGCCGACGTGAGTAAAACATTTAAAATATGTTAACCCTTGCAAGGCCGCCAGCCCAGACGGCATCCCTAGCCACGTCCTCAGAGTATGCTGGCTGGTGTGTTTACGGACATATTCAATCAATCCTTATCCCAGTCTGCTGTCCCCACACGCTTCAAGAGGGCCACTTTTGTTCCTGTTCCCAAGAAAGCAAAGGTAACTGAACTAAATGACTATCATCCCATAGCACTCACTTCTGATATTTGCTTACCGCCCCAATAGGTCCACAGACGACGCAATCGCCATCACACTGCACACTGCCCTATCCCATCTGGACAAGAGGAATACCTATGTAAGAATGCTGTTCATTGACTACAGCTCAGCATTCAACACCATAGTACCCTCCAAACTCATCATTAAGCTTGAGACCCTTGGTCTCGACCCCGCCCTGTGCAACTGGGTTCTGGACTTCCTGACATCTCCACTCCACTGATGCTCAACACTGGGGCCCCACAAGGGTGCGTTCTCAGCCCTCTCCTGTACTCCCTGTTCACCCATGACTGCGTGGCCATGCACGCTTCCAACTCAATCATCAAGTTTGCAGACGACACCACAGTGGTTACCAACAACGACATGACGGCCTACAGGGAAGAAGTGAGGGCCCTCGGAGTGTGGTGCCAGGAAAATAACCTCTCACTCAATGTCAGCAAAACAAAGGAGATGATTGGGGACATCAGGAAACAGCAAAGGGAGCACCCCCCCCAACCACATCGACGGGACTGTAGTGGAGAAGGTGGAAGGTTTTAAGTTCCTCTGTGTACATATCACAGACAAACTGAAATGATCCACGCACACAGACAGTGTGGTGAAGAAGGCGCTACAGCGCCTCTTCAATCTCAGGAGGCTGAAAAAATGTGTTGTCACCAAAAACCCTCACTAACTTGTACAGATGCACAATTGAGAGCATCCTGTCTGGCTGTATCACCGCCTGGTACGGCAACTGCACCGCCCACAACCGCAGCACGAGGGTAGAGGGTAGTGAGGTCTGCACAATGCTTTACCGGGAGCAAACTACGTGCCCTCCAGGACACCTACAGCACCCGATGTCACAGGAAGACACAAAAGATCATCAAGGACAATAACCACCCGAGCCACTACCTGTTTACCCCACTATCATCCAGAAGGCGAGGTCAGTACAGGTGCATCAAAGCTGGGTCAGAGAGATTGAAAAACAGTTTTTTCTCAAGGTCATCAGATTGTTAAAACAGCCACCACTAGCACAGAGAGGCGGCTGCCTTCCTACAGACATGATATCATTGGCCACTTTAATAAATGGAACACTAGTCACTTTAATAATGCACATTACTCATCATGTATATACTGTATCCTTCACTCTCTATTGCATCTTAGCCGCTCTTTCACTGCTCATCCATACATTTTATACTTATATATTCTCCTCCCATTCCTTTACTAGATTGTGTGTATTAGGTTTTGTTGTGGAATTGTTGGATATTACATGTTAAATACTGCTGCACTGTCAGATCTAGAAGCATAAGCATTTCGCTACACTCTAACATCTGCTAACCATGTGTATGTGACCAATAAAATTTGATTTGATTTGAGGAGACCAGAGGTAGTTTAACAGACAGACAATATAATCAGGATTCAGGACATAGCAACAAGTTGATGGAATGATTCACGCATGCTGGAGGGCTATGAAAGAAGCCAAACCAGTCTAACCAAACACAGACCTGCCTCAACTTTGCCTAGACAATCAGTGGCCTTCGAGTAAGGGTTATGGTAGGGCACTGCATATTTAACTGAGGCTCATTGTCATTGCAAATTAGGCTATTGCAGGAATTCTCCAACATAACGGTCCTGTGTCAGTTTACCAAAGTAATAACATTGTAACAAGCAACATACCAAATTTCTCGAACTCTTCTGATTGGGTTTCTATGAATGTTGTAAATATGCTTTAAACATGTTTACATTTATGTATGTAAATAGCTACAGTGGAAGAAAAAGTGTGAACCCTTTAGAATTACCTGGATTTCTGCATAAATTTGTCATAAAATGTTATGATCTTCCTCTAAGTCACAACAATAGACAAACACAGTCTGCTTAAACTAATTACACACAAACATTTAGAGTTGTTCATGTGTTTATTGAACACACCGTGTAAACACCCTCCTTTGGCAGCAATACCCTCAACCAAACATTTTCTGTAGTTGCGGATCAGACCTGTACAACGGTCAAGAGGAATTTTGGACCATTCCTCTTTATGAAACCGTTTCAGTTCCACAATATTCTTGGGATTGTCACTTCCTGACCTTAGTTATCTTTGTTTTCTTTATTATTTTGGTTAGGTCAGGGTGTGATGAGGGCGGTATTTGTGTTTTTGTCTTGTCTAGGGTTTTTTGTATATCTATGGGGTTTTGATATGCCTAGGTATATGTAGGTCTATGGTGGCCTGAATTGGTTCCCAATCAGAGACAGCTGTTTATCGTTGTCTCTGATTGAGGATCCTATTTAGGTTGCCATTTTGGTTTTGTGGGTTATTGTCTATGTGTAGTTGCCTGTCAGCACTTGTGTTAGATAGCTTCGTGGTCGTTTTGTTAGTTTGTTCTGTGTTATTAATTATTTCTTAATTAAAAGAGGAATGTATTCATATCACGCTCACGCTTCTCATCGTTACGACGAACGTGACAGGGATGTCTGGTGTGAACCGCTCTCTTGTGGTCATGCCACAGCATCTCAATCGGGTTGAGGTCAGGACTGACTGGGCCACTCCAGATGGCATATTTTCTTCTGTTCAAGCCATTCTGTTGTTGATTTACTTCTGTGTTTTTGGTTGTTGTACTGTTGCTTCACTTAACTTCTGTTGAGCTTCAATTGGCAGACAGATAGCGTTATATTCTCCTGCAAAATGTCTTGATAAAATGAATTCCCAAGTTTTCCGTCTGATAGCAAGCTGTCCAGGGCCTGATGTAGCAAAGCAGCCCAAACCATGATGCTCCCTCCACCATACTTTACAGTTGGGATGAGGTTATGATGTTGGTGTGCTGTGCCTTTGTTTCTCCACACACAGTGGGTGTTGTGTGTTCCTTCCAAACAACACAACTTTAGTTTCATCTGTCCACAGAATATTTTGCCAGTAGCGCTGTGGAACATCCAGCTGCTCTTCTGTTAACTTCAGATGTGCAGCAATGTTTTTTTTGGACAGCAGTGGCTTCTTCCATGGTGTCCTCCCATGAACACCATTCTTGTTTAGTGTTTTACGTATTGTAGTCTCATCAACAGAGATGTTAGCATCTTCCAGAGATTTCAGTAAGTCTTTAGCTGACACTCTAGGATTCTTCTTAACCTCATTGAGCATTCTGCTCTGTGCTCTTGCAATCATCTTTGCAGGATGGCCACTCCTATGGAGAGTAGCAACAGTGCTGAAATTTCTCCATTTATAGACAATTTGTCTTACCGTGGAATGACTTTTATAGATACTTTTGTAACCCTTTCCAGCATTATGCAAGGCAACAATTCTTAATCTAAGGTCTTATGAGATCTCTTTTGTTCCGAGGCATAGTTCTTCTCAGGCAATGCTTCTTGCGAGTGCTTTTCATAGGGCTAGGCAGCTCTAACCAACATCTCCAATCTCATCTCATTGATTGGACTCCAGGTTAGTTGATTCCTGACTCCAATTAGCTTTTGGAGAAGTCAATAGCCTAGGGGTTCACATACTTTATCCAACCTACACTGTGAATGTTTAAATGATGCATTCAATATAGACAAGAAAAATACAATAATTGGTGTTATTAGTTTAAGAATACTGTGTCTGTGGTGACTTAGAATTTGATCTGATCTTCATCTATGTCAAATTTATGCAGAAATCCAGGTAATTCCAAAAGGTTCATATACTTTTTTTTGCCACTGTTAATAGATGTGTTGTGTAAATTAGTAAAAACAGGTCAGTAGTACTTACAGGTTCCTGATGCGAGACTCATGTGGTTTGCTGTGTGTGCTGTCTGTCTCGGTTTCTGTCTCTGCTCTCCTCTTAAACAGGGGGCCTTTCTCCTCATCACTGTTCAAGGAAATCACATCCACAAAGTTAGCACTGTGTGTGTGTGTGTGTGTGTGTGTGTGTGTGTGTACCCGTGTGTGTGAGTCAGTGTCACCTGCTGCATTCGTCTTCTGGCATGCCCAGCATCTTGGCCTTGATGACAGTTTTCTGTTTCTTTATGGCAGAACGTACTGCCTCCAGCAAGAATCCTGGACACCGCTCATCATTCAGGATCTCCCTGTATGGATGACACACACGTCAGTACATACACACTAGAGGTCGACCGATTAATCGGAATGGCCGATTAATTAGGGCCGATTTCAATTTTTCATATCAATCGGAATCTGTATTTTTGGGAGCCGAATTGAAGTTTTTATTTTACACCTTTATTTAATCTTTATTTAACTAGGCAAGTCAGTTAAGAACACGTTCTTATTTTCAATGACGGCCTAGGAACAGTGGGTTAACTGCCTTGTTCAGGGGCAGAACGACAGATTTTCACCTTGTCAGCTCGGGGGATCCAATCTTGCAACCTTACAGTTAACGAGTCCAACACAATAACAACCTGCCTCTCTCTCGTTGCACTCCACAAGGAGACTGTCTGTTACGCGAATGCAGTAAGCCAAGGTAAGTTGCTAGCTAGCATTAAACTTATCTTATAAAAAACAATCAATCATAATCACTAATTAACTACATATGGTTGATGATATTACTAGATATTATCTAGTGTGTCCTGCGTTGCATATAATCTGATTGAGCATACAAGTATCTAAGTATCTGACTGAGCGGTGGTAGGCAGAAGCAGGCACGTAAACATTAATTCAAACAGCATTTTTGTGCGTTTTCCCAGCAGCTCTTCGTTGTGCGTCAAGCATTGCGCTGTTTATGACTTCAAGCTTATCAACTCCCGAGATGAGGCTTGTGTAACCAAAGTGAAATGGCTAGCTAGTTAGCGCGCCCTAATTGTTGTTGTGTTGCTGGTTCGAGCCCAGGGAGGAGCGAGGAGAGGGACGGAAGCTATACTGTTAAACTGGCAATACTAAAGTGCCTATAAGAACATCCAATAGTCAAAGGTTAATGAAATACAAATGGTATAGAGGGAAATAGTCCTATAATTCCTATAATAACTACAACCTAAAACTTCTTACCTGGGAATATTGAAGACTCATGTTAAAAGGAACCACCAGCTTTCATATGTTCTCATGTTCTGAACGTTAGCTTTCTTACATAACACATATTGCACTTTTACTTTCCTCTCCAACACTTTGTTTTTGCATTATTTAAACCAAATTGAACAAGTTTCATTATTTACTTGAGGCTAAATTGATTTTATTGATGTATTAAGTTAAAATAAAAGTGTTCATTCAGTATTGTTGGAATTGTCATTATTACAAATACATATTTATTTTTTAAATTGACCGGTTAATCGGTATCGGCTTTTTTTGGTCCTCCAATAATCGGTATCGGCGTTGGAAAAAAAAAAAAATCATAATCGGTCGACCTCTAATACACACACAGGTATAAAACTAAACAAACATGTAAACACATACACACACACAAACAAACACACCCCCTATAGTACCTACCTCTGGTAGTAGGAGAGTTCCTCCTGCACCAGGAACAGGTTGGCTTTGAGCTCGTTCCTCTCTGTCAGCATCTCTCTGACCTCCTGCTTGGTGAAACAGGGTCTGTTGGGGTCCTTAAGGTCTATCACCAGCTTGCCTGTCAGGTCCCACTCTGTCCTACATGGACTGGCCTGTTGGGGTGGAGAAAACACAGCTGGACTATCACAATTGTGTTAATGTAATGACAGTTGTGTTTAAAGGGAAACAAAATGGTTGTTCACCTGGTATAAGAAATGTGAACTTCACGGTCTATGAAATTGTCTAAAAGCAATAGCAAAAGCTAAATACCCATCAAAATGACACGATTTGGCTATGTGACTATTACAAAGTAAAAAGACACAGATTTCTTGTAGTGAGATTTCTTAGTCACATTATACTGTAGGTGGACAATACATACATGTACATCTTGTGCCACAGGTGTATCTGTTTCTCTCACAACAATGAGTTAACTCCTTTGTCAGAGAGAGAAGTCACAGATATGACCTTAGTTTCTCTTATCTTATTCATAACAAATATTTCAAAATGGCTACAGTTTCTTTTACAGGGAGAAGAGTTTAAAGAAACAAAGGCCAAGTGTAAGACTTGGCAGAGAGAGGACAGTGACAAATGTTTAAAGATTACAGTTCAGCTCCAAAATAAACTGAGGGAGAGGGCAGGACACTAAAAGTTCTCTAGAGAAATGACAAGCAAGGTGTAACAAACAAGTCAGTAAAGAGAGTCAGAATACACCACTCTGGATGACTAACATTTATGTAGTATTACTGGGTACTTTGGGTCCTGGATACGATTTGACAGAAACAGCATTTCAGTTGTGTGTACAGTATATCAGACCACAGGTATGACTCAAAAATACATGTTTAGTGTTCTAATTATGTTAGTAACCGCTTTATAATAGCAATAAGGCACCTTAGGGGTTTGAAGTACAGTGGGGAGAACAAGTATTTGATACATTGCAGATTTTGCAGGTTTTCCTACTTACAAAGCATGTAGAGGTCTGCAATTTGTATCATAGGTACACTTCAACTGTGAGAGACAGAATCTAAAACAAAAATCCAGAAAATCACATTGTATGATTTTTAAGTAATTAATTTGCATTTTATTGCATGACATAAGTATTTGATACATCAGAAAAGCAGAACTTAATATTTGGTAAGGAAACCTTTGTTTGCAATTACAGAGATCATACGTTTCCTGTAGTTCTTGACCAGGTTTGTACACACTGCAGCAGGGATTTTGGCCCACTCCTCCATACAGACCTTCTCCAGATCCGTCAGGTTTCGGGGCCATCCCTGGGCAATACGGACTTTCAGCTCCCTCCAAACCTTTTCTATTGGGTTCAGGTCTGGAGACTGGCTAGGCCACTCCAAGACCTTGAGACGATTCTTACGGAGCCACTCCGTAGTTGCCCTGGCTGTGTGTTTCGGGTCGTTGTCATGCTGGAAGACCCAGCCACGACCCATCTTCAATGCTCTTACTGAGGGAAGGAGGTTGTTGGCCAAGATCTCGCGATACATGGCCTCATCCATCCTCCCCTCAATACGGTGCAGTCGTCCTGTCCCCTTTGCAGAAAAGCATCCCCAAAGAATGATGTTTCCACCTCCATGCTTCGCGGTTGGGATGGTGTTCTTGGGGTTGTACTCATCCTTCTTCCTCCAAACACAGCGAGTGGAGTTTAGACCAAAAAGCTCTATTTTTGTCTCATCAGACCACCTGACCTTCTCCCATTCCTCCTCTGCAGATGGTCATTGGCAAACTTCAGACGGGCCTGGACATGCGCTGGCTTGAGCAGGGGGACCTTGCGTGCGCTGCAGGATTTTAATCCAAGACGGCGTAGTGTGTTACTAATGGTTTTCTTTGAGACTCTGGTCCCAGCTCTCTTCAGGTCATTGACCAGGTCCTGCCGTGTAGTTCTGGGCTGATCCCTCACCTTCCTCATGATCATTGATGCCCCACGAGGTGAGATCTTGCATGGAGCCCCAGACCGAGGGTGATTGACCGTCATCTTGAACTTCTTCCATTTTCTAATAATTGCGCCAACAGTTGTTGCCTTCTCACCAAGCTGCTTGCCTATTGTCCTGTAGCCCAGCCCAGCCTTGTGCAGGTCTACAATTGTATCCCTGATGTCCTTACACCCTCTCTGGTCTTGGCCATTGTGGAGAGGTTAGGGTCTGTTTGGTTGAGTGTGTGGACAGGTGTCTTTTATAAGGTAACGAGTTCAAACAGGTGCAGTTAATACAGGTAATGAGTGGAGAACAGGAGCGCTTCTTAAAGAAAAACTAACAGGTCTGTGAGAGCCGGAATTCTTATTGGTTGGTAGGTGATCAAATACTTATGTCATGCAATAAAATGCAAATGAATTACTTAAAAATCATACAATGTGATTGTCTGGATTTTTGTTTTAGATTCCGTCTCTCACAGTTGAAGTGTAAAATTACAGACCTCTACATGCTTTGTAAGTAGGAAAATCGGCAAAATCGGCAGTGTATCAAATACTTGTTCTCCCCACTGTATATGGCCAACATACCATACCCCCTCGGGTCTTTTTGCTTAAATATAATATGAATGTCCAAGGCCAATTCAAAAATGGAAATGAATGCTTACCTTTTTAATAAGGGAGAAAAATACACACTTCTTACCGTGCCCACTGCAGCGTTGGCCTTTTCCAGCTGGGTGGTGAGGCATTCTATCTCTTTCTGTTTCTCTCTGAGGTCTGCCTCCATATCAGCCTTCCTCTCCACAGCATTCTTCACCTGGGCCATGACGATGCTCTGCTTGTGTCTCAGCTCCCCATTCATCTTCATGAAGCGCTCCAACTGCTCCTGCAGCTGTACACACACACACACAATCACACACACACACACACACACATGAAACAACATTAACATTACTTACATACACACTCAGGACGATGATATGCTAGATATCATAGTGGGCCTTGGTAGGGGTGCAGGGACTCATTGGGAGTAAGGGTGACCATATTACACAAACACAGGGGGACAATACTGGTTACTCCCATGAACACAAAAACATGTTCAAGCATAATTTTGAGCAAACTTAATTTAGGAGGCCCCACAGCTTTAGGTCAGATGAAAGGCCTAGAAACATCAACAAACTCGAGCTGGAGTTTAAAACCATTACTGTGTGACAGAGGGAGCTGCTGTGAATAGGGAGGTGGAGTTATTGCCCAGACTTGTCTCCAAGGTGTAGGTGATGCTCAGCACAAAACAATAACCATGACTATTACGCCAGTACTGTTTCAATTTCAAGTTTTATTAGTCGCATGTACGGGATGGTATACCACGCCACATGGTATACCCCGCCACATGGTATACCTCGTCAAAAGGTATACCACGCCACATGGTATACCCCGTCACATGGTATACCCCGCCACAACTTGACACAGTGTTTTGTACACTCAGTGTATATATATATATATATATATATGTATATGTATGTATGTATGTATGTATGTGTGTGTGTGTGTGTGTGTGTGTGTGTGTGTGTGTGTGTGTGTGTGTGTGTAAACTGAAAAGTGTCTGGGTCACTGCTGAGAGACAGACTTCCTATCGGCTGTTTATGACACCTCCCCACTCATGACTGGCTATTGGCTGACCTTCAGAGTATTGATACAATCATTGTGCCCAGGCGTGTGTGTGTGTGCGTGTGTAAACTGAAGCGTGTATGGCTACACTTGCATTCAGATGGACTGTACATGTAGTCTTTTTGTCCTTACCGCCTCCACCTCTTTAGACATGCTGGCTATCTGCTGTACTTTGGCCCTCAGCTCATCTCTCTGCTTGTCAACCACTTCCTTCAGTTTAAGCATCACCTCCCGCTCCTGCCGTTGTACACGGTCTGGAACACAGGACCACAACAATGCAATATCATCACTGTGGGTATTCAATGGTCAACAGACAAATCAGAGAGAACATCATTAGGGCACACATTTTTTTTAAATATAAATAATGTCAATGGAGTCTGGGAAGTCCCTCCTTGTTTCAGTCTGTTTTCTTCCGTTTGGTGCCTAACGAATATGACCCAGTAGCTCATCAACCACCAACAGTCGGCCGAGACTACGTCCCCAGCCAAATCTGCTCAGTGGAGTGTATCTTAAGGTCTGACGTTAAACAGTAAAGACACTTTAGGATTATCCTTCAGCACACGGTCATCTTTAAGCATTCTGGTTTATACCTGTTGATTCAGACAGACGACTCTGGACGTATAATAACTGATACATAAGTTATGGTGGAGCTATGGCATGGTAATTGGAGACACTAATGTTCCTAGGCTAAACTGTTGCAATAAAAACTTAACAGCAAGCAGCTAACATGGACCTCATTGCTGGAAAACTGCTTTCAGTGTGTAGTATGACCGGGGTTTTCAAACTGGGGTCCGTAGAGGTACTGCAGGGGGTCCACGATGTAATTTTTTATTTAAAAAAAATGGAAATATATTTTTGGGGAATTGTTTTATGTGATACATTCTTATTTTATGAATATCACTACAACAGAATATCCTCGTGGATACCATTTCTATGTCTCAGCATCCAGTATGAAGGAATTTAAAAACTAGCGTTAGCGCAATGACTGGAAGTCTACAGCAACGGTTAACATGCTAGCTGTTCCTGTTCATTCAACTCTGGGGAAGTAGATACATGTCTTGCCAAAATCTCTAACTATCCATTTAATATGGTGGAAATTACAGTCATTGGAGCTAATTAAAGGGTTTTTCTGTATAGAAAAGTCTTAAGTGGGCCATCTAAGTGTTCCATTTTTTTGTGGAAAAGTGTCAACTTAAAAAAAACGACCAAAACCAAATAGCATGCAGAAAATATATTGAAGTATAATTATTTGTAAAAATAACATATGCTAATATATGATGGGGGTCCCTGGGTCGCCAGTTTGCCTGGGCGGGGGTCCCTGGGCAAAAAAAGTTTGAAACCCCTGTAGTATGGTATCATATAATCTAATTGAGTTAAATGTAATTATGAGCACAATTAGATTATTCTTCTAGTCCTGAGAAAATGAAGAAAGTTAAATGTACATTTTAGTGGCTGGAGTAGATCCAATTATTGTGATGTTTCTTGACACAAATATGGCCTTCTCCTCCAGGGAAAAATGTATCTGATTTAGGCCCCCCGCGGCTGAACAGACACTTCCTTGAAAACTAGTGAAAAAATACCACAAGACTTGCATACATTGCATTAACAGTTTACATTAGGTTGAAGTAAAGAGGTACAGTATACAAGCCATAGTGGACATTATCAGTAGACAGACTTAACTAAACTTTCAACTGCCCTTGAAAATTGCTCATATGCAATGAGTAAATCAAGGATAAGAGCATCTAATTTGTTGAATGATATTAGGGTTGGTGCTCTTCGAAGCTTCTATAGCAGTGTGAGTATAGAGTACTAGGCAGAGACGAGATGAATAATGAATATCTTACAAATACTTCAGAATGCTTAATAAGTTAGTGTAATAATACAAATTATATGCGTCTATCGTATAATATTAGTTTATATGTATCTATTCTGCTTTGTTCTTCTTTCAGTCTTTACATAACAAATGTCACATTTACAGTCCCACATTCACTTCCCAAATAAACAAACACTGGAATTCCTCAGTCAGCAATGTGTTCCCCTGTGACTAACACCAGAAGTAAATACTCTGCATGAGCAACACAGTAACTCCATTCTCGTGGCAAGATTACTTTGGGGTACTTTACCTGTTGTGGTGTATAGCATGTTTGCATACACGCGTGTGAGAAGCGGATTGTTTCTAAGAGGCGTGTGATATATTATGTGGTCTTGTTGGTATCTTGTTGTTATATTGTACGATATATTATGTGCAACAGAAAGGGTAAGTACCATGCCCCGACCATCCTGAGCATGGTTGACCCTAAAACAGATGTTTAAACTAACCTTCCTGGGCATGGTTGCCCCTCAGGCAGATGTTTAAACCAATAATGTGTGCACGTGTGTTCATGTGTTTTAAACCAACCTTCCTGGGCATGGTTGCCCCTCAGGCAGATGTTTAAACCAATAATGTGTGCACGTGTGTTCATGTGTTTTAAACCAACCTTCCTGGGCATGGTTGCCCCTCAGGCAGCTCTGTAACTCCTGAATCTCAGTCTGTAGATGTAACACTTGGGCCTGCAGCTCCTCGCACCTGCTCCTCTGCTTCTCTGCCTCCTCCTGCTGCTGCACCTCCTGTTGGGGGACGAGGAGAAGCGGTCACTGACTCTGGGTTAGGAGGAGACACAGCATACCCACCATAGAAATAGAATGACATTCTATGCCCCCAGTGGAGTCTACAGGTACTTGGTGGTACTTGGTGGTGGGGAAGAATAGCCTCCTAATTAAATCAAAGATATTGATAAATACTGAGTGCTAGCTGAAGAATGTTCCAAGTGAAAGAGAAAAACAAGCGTGCCCATGACGCCTGTGTTTATAACTTCAATTTCAGTGTTATGGTGACTACCAATATAACAACAAGATACCAACAAGACCAATAACACACAGTGTAGTCAGGTGTGAGACAGAAGCAATGTTGGGATGAGCAGGGCTCATGGTGTGGTGTGTGAAAGAATGTGTGTGGTGCATAGAGACGCGGTGTAGTGAAAGCTGTAGGAGATAAATGGGCCAAGAGCAAGTACAAACATACTGTTTCTTCCTAAATCAAATCTATAATCGTTGAGATCACAGACAAGATAAGTGATTTCCCAAATTATAATGCGATATAGCCTGGGCTATATAGCCTACCCATGTTACTAACGGTACCATGTTGTTATTACCATCGACTCACCCGCTGTATTTCAATCTTTCTGCTTTCGTCGTATTCTTTCACAGATCTCGTCTTCTTCTGTTTCTGTACATGTAGCGTTTCAAATGCTTTGAGTAATTCTTCTTCTTTTGACTTGTGTGCATTGTTCCGCGAGGCGAAGCTCTCCAAAAGCTCTAGAACTTTGACTATTTTAGGCAGCAGTACTGTGGCGCTCTCTTTACCGTAGCTGTCAATAAGTTTTTCCACTTCTGAGCCAATCAATTTAGCCATTTCGTATACATCATCCACAGTTAATGCTGAACATGTCCTTTCAAAACAACACCCGGTCTTCTTGACGTCTTGCTTTTGATCGTTAATATCGCAATCATTCTCCATGTTTGCACCAGTGTGCATGCACGTTAATATCGAAACCCAGAAATAAAATTAAAATGTCGTTCTCGGCGTGACAAGACAGTTCCCCAGCGATAGAGTCGAAACACAACTAAAGCGAGTGTTCTCACAATAAACAGGTGTCTCATCTATATCGCGATATGCTGCTGCATCTAAAATATATGCATTATTCGTCACCCTATGCTCGAAGTTGACTCTTTCTTTAGTTGGATGCTTGGTCATCCAGACAGTAATAAACCCGTTCTAATTTGAACCTCATTCGAGCATACGTCACACATTGTGCTTGCCCCTAGTCGAGAACATTAACTTGAGGCCCGATTCAAATGAAAGAACAGAGTTCCTCATCGAGTAGTCTTGAAAAGACAGAGCAGTGTACTGTAAACTGGACGCCCACATTTCAGCCCCCTCTCTTTGCTCGGCTTGTTTACCATTCAAGAACTCTCCTACTTTCCTGACCAGCGTAATAGGAGTGAGCTTCTCTTAGAGCCACATAGCATGGCGTACTGTTGAACTGGTGTGCTAGGTCGAACGTACAGTAAAACTGTCCAAGCATACCAATTGGATTTCATCTGAAGGCATGGGAAGCGATCGAGGATGCTGTGTACTGTTGTTTAACAGTCGGCATACAGTACCAGTCAAAAGTTGACACACCTACTCATTCCAGGGTTTTTCTTTATTTTTACTATATTCTACATTGTAGAATAATATTGAAGACGTCAAAACTATGAAATAACACAAATGGTCTTGAACCGCCACTGGACCAAAGGACAGATTTTCACCAATCTAATGTCCATTGCTGTCGTTTCTTGGCCCAAGCAAGTCTCTTATTATTGGTGTCCTTTAGTAGTGGTTTCTTTGCAGAAATTCAATCATGAAGGCCTGATCCACGCAGTTTCCTCTGAACAGTTGATGTTGAGATGTGTCTGTTACTTGAACTCTCCGAAGCATTTATTTGGGCTGCAATTTCTGAGGCTGGTAACAGCAGAAGTAACCCTAAATAGGACTAGCAAGAAACACAAGTCATATTTAAACTATAAAACCAATGTCAGTGATTAAAGTCACATTAAAACATGAAAGCAGAAAATACCAACTTTTAATATGACCCCAAATTAATTTAGAAATATTCAAATGCCCCTTGATGGCAAAAAGGTTCCCCACCAGTCTTAAAGTAATGTACTGTCATTTCTCTTTGCTTATTTCAGCTGTTCTTGCCATAATATGCACTTGGTCTTATACCAAATAGGGCTATATTCTGTATATCACCCCTACCTTGTCACAACACAAATGATTGGCTCAAACACATTAAGGAAATACATTCAACAAATTAACAAGGCACATCTGTTAATTTAATTGAATTCCAAGTGACTACCCCATGAAGCTGGTTGAGAGAATGCCAAGAGTGTGCAAAGTGTGGTTACTTTGAAGAATCTCAAATATATATTGATTTTAACACATGTAACCAAAAAAAAGTGTTATTTCATAGTTTGTCTTCACTATTATTCTACAATGTAGAATATAGTAAAAATAAAAACCCTTGAATGAGTAGGTGTGTCCAAACTTTGACTGGTACTGTACGTAACAAACGGAATAGATCAAATGCAATCGAAGGACACAATCTACCCACATTTGCTTCATTGACATGACAATCAGTTTGCAAAGCAGGGCAAGAGTGCTTTGTTAGTCATCATCATTGATGAGGCAAAATACGTATATCCGTCTTTGGCCACAGCTTGCATGTCTCCCACACTCCCATGAGACCAATCTCTTCCAGCTGAGCCACCACTGTCCATCACCAATAAGTTTGACTGCAGACATGATCCTAATTACAATGGTAGTCACTATCTCAGGTGTGTCCTTGCTATAAGACAGTGCTATTCACAAAATACATGATCACTGCACTCACACACAAACTGAGACAACCAAACAAGGGTAAATACTTATAAAATGTCAATCTTTATTTAAACCCAAACGACAGTGTCCACAATGAATGCAACAACATAGCAAATGGGTAACAGAATGCTAGCGTAAAAACACAGGACATATCAATTCCATTACAGTTCTAATGGGAGAAAAGAGTATTAATGATTAACCACCAATTTAAAGAAATGCCACAAATGCATTTTACAGCTATATCAACTACTAGACTGATGAGACAAATACCGGTACACATTAGCAGCAATGTGTCAAAAGGAATGCCATAAATGAAATGCAGTAGAATTCACATTCTGAAGCCTTATTGGAGAGATCTGATGGGAGGGCAACCAATTCAAGCAAACAATTTAGCAGAAAACCCCTCAAAATTGGCATTGTGTCCTAAAATAAAAGGTGGTCCTAGGCTTACATACATACAAATTCCAACATCTTCAGGCCATCCCTATCAGTTGGTACACTTGGTCCATCACAGTTATGGAGATCGCTATAGCTGTACCTCGATTCCCCTAGTAGTTAAATTCATAACTTCACGACTGGCTGGGCCAAATTGTCTGACTGTACTAGACAGGGCCGCATAAGGATGTCCATGTCATAGAATATCTACAATAGAGAGGTAATCCTCATCTCTGAGCAGAGCGCCAGTCTCAACCGTACATGTCCTCTCTGTCTGCGTTGTAGATCTCTCCCTCCTGCAGGGAGGCGAAGTTGAGGAAGTGAGAGGGGCGATGGACCTCGTGGTAGAACTCCTTGGGGTTGGACAGCTGCAGGTCATACTTCATGTTGGGGTCGTGGCGGACACCTGAAAGAGGAGGATGTATAATTGATACACTACATTACCAAAAGTATGGACAACCCTTCAAATTAGTGGATTTTGCTATTTTTCAGCCACAACAGTTGCTGACAGGTGCATAAAATCGAACAAACATTGTCAGTAGAATGTCCTGTACTGAAGAGCTCAGTGACTTTCAACGGGACACCGTCATCGGATGCCAGTTTGTCAAATTTTTGCCCTGCTTGAGTTGCCCTGGTCACCTGCAAGTGCTGTTATTGTGAAGAGGAAACATCTAATAGAGACAACGGCTCAGCAGCGAAGTCAAACTCACAGAACGGGACCGCCAAGTGCTGAAGCACATAAAAATCATCTGTCCTCAGTTGCAACACTCACTACCGAATTCCAAACTGCCTATGGAAGCAACATCAGCACAATAACTGTTCGAAAGATGACCATGCGCAATGCCAAGAATCGGCATGGTTCGCGCTAGGTCCCTTAGCTCCACTGAAGGGGAATCTTAACACTACAGCATAATAACATTCTAGATGTTTCTGTGCTTCCAACTTTGTGGTAGGCCCTTGTTTCAGCATGACAATGCCCCCGTGCACCAAGCGAGGTCCATACAGAACGCCGACTGTGAGCCAGGCCTAATCGCCCAACATCAGTGCCCGACCTCGCTAATGCTTGTGGCTGAATTGAAGCAAGTCCTCGCAGTAATGTTCCAACATCTAGTGGAACGCCTTCCCAGAAGAGTGGAGGTTGTTATGGCAGCAAAAGAGGATCAACTCCATATTAATGCCCATGATTTTGGAATAAGATGTAAGATGAGCAGGTGTCCACATACTTTTGGCCATGTAGTATATGTTGACAAACACACTGCAAGCACGTGGTTGTAAAAATGCTTAATTTTCCTAATATGCTATTTCACTGTTGTTGAATTTAATGGTTTCAAATACACTAAGATTTGAAGACACTGATAAGAGGTTAGCCATTAAACAAGATTCTCTATTTAGCACAAGTTTCAGTCTGGGAATAGGTTTTAATGTGTCTGAAATCCACCCTCCAGGCAGTGTGGGCATAGCAGAGAATCCCATGTTCTATGCACTACTCACCCATGAAGTTGTAGTTCCAGGAAACCTGTCCAGGCACCATGAAGAAGCCCAGGAAGCGGTCAGACAGAAGCATCTGAACCCTCTCATAGTGGGAGGGCAGGTAGCCCTTGGGGTTGTTGCCCTTGTCTGTGTTCTGTCTGCCCCACTCGTACCCACTGGGAGTCAGCTTGTAGGCCGTCAGCGTGCATGAGCCAGGAGTGAAACTGGAAATGAATAAATATACATGATGCAACTAGAAGGCTCAACAGGCTAACCCAGTCTAGTGACGAGTAGACTGCCTGGATTCAAACCCAGACGGTCACACCAACCAACATACAATGCCCTCTATCATGAAGTAAAACCTTATTCAAATTAGCTGCAACAGTTGAAGTCGGAGGTTTACATGCACCTTAGCCAAATACATTGAAACTCGGTTTCACAATTCCTGACATTTGATCCTAATACAAATTCCCCGTCTTAGGTCAGTTAGGTCACCACTATTTTAAGAATGTGAAATGTCAGAATAATGGTAGAGAGAATAATTTATTTCAGCCTTTATTTCTTTCATCACATTCCCAGTGGGTCAGAAGTTTACATACACTCAATTAATATTTGGTAGCTTTGCCTTTAAATTGTTTAACTTGGGTCAACATTGGGTGAATTTTGGCCCATTCCTCCTGACAGAGCTGGTGTAACTGAGTCAGGTTTGTAGGCCTCCTTGCTCACACACGCTTTTTCAGTTCTGCCCACAAATTTTCTATAGGAGTGAGGTCAGGGCTTTGTGATGGCCACTCCAAAACCTTGACTTTGTTATCCTTAAGCCATTTTGCCACAACTTTGGAAGTATGCTTGGGGTCATTGTTCATTTGGAAGACCCATTGGCGACCAAGCTATAACTACCTGACTGATGTCTTGAGATGTTGCTTCAATATATCCACATAATTTTCCTACATCATGATGCCATCTATTTTGTGAAGTGCCAAACAGTTCTATTTTTGTTTCATCAGACCAGAGAACATTTCGCCAAAAAGTATGATCTTTGTCCCCATGTGCAGTTGCAAACCGTAGTCTGGCTTTGTTATGGTGGTTTTGGAGCAGTGGCTTCTTCCTTGCGGAGCGGCCTTTCAGGTTATGTCGATATTGGACTCGTTTTACTGTGGATATAGATACTTTTGTACCCGTTTCCCCCAGCATCTTCACAAGGTCCTTTGTTGTTGTTCTGGGATTGATTTGCACTTTTCGCACCAAAGTACATTCATCTCTAGGAGACTGAACGCGCGGTATTCCTGAGCGGTATGATGGCTGCGTGATCACATGGTGTTTATACTTGTGTACTATTGTTTGTACAGATGAACATGGTACCTTCAGATGTTTGGACATTGCTCCCAAGGATAACCAGACTTGTGGAGGTCTACAATTTTCTTTTCTGAGATCTTGGCTGATTTCTTTTGATTTTCAAATTATGTCAAGCAAAGAGGCACTGAGTTTGAAGGTAGGCCCTGAAATACATCCACAGGTACACTTCCAATTGACTCAAACGATGTCAATTAGCCTATCAGAAGCTTCTAAAGCCATAGAATTTTCTGCGATTTTCCAAGCAGTTTAAAGGCAGTCAACTTAGTGCATGTAAACTTCTGACCCACTGGAATTAGTGAATCATAGCGAATGATAAGTGAAATAATCTGTCTGAACAATTGTTGGAAAAATTACTTGTGTCATGCACAAAGTAGATGTCCTAACCGACTTGCCAAAACTATAGTTTGTTAACAAGAAATTTGTGGAGTGGTTGAAAAACGAGTTTTAATGACTCCAACCTAAGTGTATGCATATATAGTTGAAGTCAGAAGTTTACAAACTCACTGCTGGTAAGTGTAAAGAAAAAAGCAAGTACAAGAATCTGGCCTACCTGCAGGTGATGATGATGGTCTTCTCTCCGTCCCAGGCGGGGTTGTCAGCCATGATCTTGGCGTGGCTGGTGACGTCCTGGGGGGAGAGCTGGGGAGACTCATTGGGCTGGGTGTGGATCCAACCCAGGGGCTCCATCTCCTAAAGGGGAGAGACAGGTTAGAGAAGAGGTGAGATACGGGAAGTAGAGAGGGGTGTGTGTGTTCTGCCCTCATCAGGAACTGAACACTTCCAATTTCAAAGGCTATGGCATACATAAAAACACAAGGAAAATGAGTCACGGTCCATGGTTAATCACTTCCAAATACTGAGACGTGATCCAGTAAACCGCATGCATTACATGGCATCAAATCGTGTTATATGCATGTGTGTCCGAGTGTGTGTACATTATCCCCAAAGTCTGTACCTTGAGGTACTCGTGACCAGGCAGCTGATTGGGTAGGTGGACGGTCTGATGAGTTCCCCACTGGGGTACCATGACGATACACCTGATCTCCTTCACCTGGGGGTTGTCAGGGGGACTGGTGCCGTACAGGTAACCTGCAATCTGAAGACAGAGGAGATGCACACGTCAGCAACACACACATTCAGATTTACAGATATATAATACTATACAAGACATGACTGAAGGTCATGACCAAATAGTTCTGGTCCAGGAGCACTTCATTCATATAAGACGATTACAATAATAATGGGGATGTTGATAGATATGAAGGTAGAGTGATTTGACTGTTTTAGCATCATGGTAGGCATTTTATCTCGAGGGTCACAAGCAGAGACAACTAGGAGAAATTTACTGTGATACAAACAGGATAGACCATAGGCTACTGACCTGGGCTCGCAGGTCTGAGATGCAGATGAACTTCTTGAGGACGTTCTTGGGCAGGATGTAGGTGTAGCCCGTCTCCTTGATGTCATCAGACGACACGTAGATGTGGTTGGTCCTCAGGTGCAGGTTGGCAGCAGAGATGGCCCTGCAGGAGGATGAGGAAGAACCATGTTAGGACTTTCAGACAAGACAATAGAAAGAGAAAATAATTCTTAAAAAAGGTCAAGTTATCAAAGAGCCAATATAGACGCTCTGACGTCTGAAGCTATGGCCTTGATTTTGCAACTCCCGCTTTGAGAACTATAATATACCAATCATAAAGCTCCATGAAAGTTTCTATTACATTCCTTTGTCAGCACCATGTGTGAGTGGAAGGATATATAAACCTAAATGTCACAATCATATTCTATGAGTTCACTAATATTATTGTAAAAATATAGGGAAATCTACAACATTTAAAATCCAAATAGTCTCCCCCTACATACCTGACTCTCCATTCTGTCTTGGAGGAGAAGGTCTGTGTCTCGTAGTTGGAGGTTGTTGAGGTGATGATCTCGTCTCCATGTTTGTTGACTGTGCGTGTCTGCGTGGCGGTGAGCTGGGACTGCTCCTTGGTCTGCTTCTCGATCTCAGCGATCTGCTGGCGCTGCTGGGACGGAGCAGAGATCTCCATGCCCAGGATGATGTCACGGATCTCAGACTGGGTCAGAGACGCCACGTTGACGCTTGAGAGGACAAAGTTGAAGTCAGAAATGGCTGAGGGAAGTTTGGGAATGAAATGCATGCTCGCTTGCAGTGGGAATCCCAGATGCTACTTGATTCCAACAAAAATAGTCAGACGCATTTTTGCATTAGCTTATTGAGATTGTTAAGAGATTTTTCTTTGAGAGGCGTTATGAAGCTTCATGACAGCTTTTCGAAGGCCACCACAGCCACTCACTTGTTCTTCTTTCCATAGTCGGCCAGGATGAGGTCTTTAAGCTGCACCTCCACCTTGATCCACTCCTCGTCGGTCAGTGTGGGCCAGATGTGGTGAGGCTCTGTGATGGTGGTCTTATCAGGCTTCAGGATCACCTTGGCACGGTCGTTGTTCACATGGAGCGCTCTTAGGATCAGGATAAGACGTGAGAATGCCTAGAGACAGGAAACAGAGCCGTACAGACACTGGTTAAACAGGGGAATGACAGAAACAGCCCCCCCAATTAAAGTTTTGCATTCTAGAAGAGCTTCTAGAATGAGAAACAGGACTAGACAATTATTCCATAAATAACATTCTTCAAGAAGCTGGCTCCTATGTATACTTTAAATGCATCACCTCCTCATGGACTGTACCAGATTTGCCAGTTCTTGCTGTGAGATGTTACCCCACTCTTCCACCATGGCACCTGCAAGTTCCCGGACATTTCTGGGGGGGAATGGCCCTAGCCCTCACCCTCCGATCCAACATGTCCCAGACATGCTCAATAGGATTGAGATCCGGGCTCTTCGCTGGCCATGGGAGAACATTGACATTCCTGTCTTGCAGGAATCACACATAGAATGAGCAGTATGGCTGGTGGCATTGTCATGCTGGAGGGTCATGTCAGGATGAGCCTGCAGGAAGGGTACCACATGAGGGAGGAGGATGTCTTCCCGGTAATGCACAGTGTTGAGATTGCCTGCAATGACAACAAGCTCATTCCGATGATGCTGTGACACACCGCCCCAGACCATGACGGACCCTCCACCTCCAAATCGATCCCACTCCAGAGTACAGGCCTCGGTGTAACGCTCATTCCTTCTACGATAAATGCGAATTCGACCATCACCCCATGTGAGACAAAACCGCGACTCGTCAGTGAAGAGCACTTTTTGCCAGTCCTGCCTTGTCCAGTGACAGTGGGTTCATGCCCATAGGTGATGTTGTTGCCAGTGATGTCTGGTGAGGACCTGCCTTACAACAGGCCTACAAGCCCTCAGTCCAGTCTCTCTCAGCCTATTGCGGACAATCTGAGCACTGATGGAGGGATTGTGCGTTCCTTGTGTAACGTGGGCAGTTGTTGTTGCCATCCTGTACCTGCCCGCAGGTGTGATGTTCGGATGTACCGATCCCGGGCAGGTGTTGTTACACGTGGTCTGCCACTGCGAGGAGGATCAGCTGTCCGTCCTGTCTCCCTGTAGCTCCGTCTTAGGCGTCTCACAGTACGGACATTTCAATTTATTGCCCTGGCCACATCTGCAGTCCTCATGCCTACGTTCACGCAGATGAGCAAGGACCCTGGGCATGTTTTTTTTTTGTGTTTTTTAGAGTCAGTAGAAAGGCCTCTTTAAATGTCCTAAGTTTTCATAACTGTGACCTTATTGCCTACCGTCTGTAACCTGTTAGTGTCTTAACAACTGTTCCACAGGTGCATGTTCATTAATTGTTTGTGGTTCATTGAACAAGCATGGGAAACGGTGTTTAAATTACAATCTGTGAAGTTATTTGGATTTTTACGAATTCTCTTTGATAGACAGGGTCCTGAAAAAGGGACGTTTCTTTTTTTGCTGAGTTTAAAACAAAAAAAGTAGAAAGTAGACTCACGGTGTAGGAGGAGATGGTCTTGAGCCAGTCGTCGTACAGGTTGAAGAGGACCATCTGAGGCTCGGTGGCCTTCAGGATTAGGTCTCCAAACTTCTCCACCTTCAGACAGGCCTGGAAGGGCAGCTGCAGCTCAGAGCCCTTGATCACGATGTTGGGGAAGTCCAGCAAGTGCACCTGGGAGGAGGAAGGGATAAAACATGTTCCACATTGGTCATCTCAAGTCTTTCAATATTAATTTATGTCAAATCGTATCAAAACAGATCACTGATCATCGCAATAGTTAATATTTATAATCTCAGTCAAATTCAACTGAGTCCTTTCCTTCATCTCTACTGATGTGGAAATTGGGCAGATTAATGCTATGTCTATATCAATGAGGAGTGTGAAGCGCAATCAAGCAATCAATGTGATTGTGAGTTATGGGGTCTCACCTCAAGGGGATCCAGCATGCCCTTCCTGGTGACAATGATCTGTTTTGGCTGCTCCTCCACAGGTAGGGAACGAATAAGAGCAGCCACCTCCTCAGCTGTCTTCCACTTAGCCAGCTATAAAGGGAGAGGGAACAGAGGAAGGAAAGAAAGAGGGAAGGGAACAAGGTGAGGACAGTTTATTTATTAGATTGTTTATTTAACTAGGCAAGTCAGTTAAGAACAAATTCTTCTTTAGAATGACGGCCTACCCCGGCCAAACCCTAACAACGCTGGGCCAATTGTGTGCCACCCTATGGGACTCCCAGTCACGGCCGGTTGTGATACAGCCTGGAATTGAACCAGGGTCTGTAATAACGCCTCTAGCACTGAGATATAGTGCCCAATGAGCATAACTAGTCTTCCATGCATATTTGTTTTGCTCCATTCCAGAGTTTTATTGCCCTGTGCATTGCTAAAGAGAGTGACAGGTCTTTTTCATTTGAAGACGAACCTGTCCCAGACGTTTCTGTCCGGCCCACACAGAGGTATGGATGATCTTGAGGAAGAGCTGACCTGTCCTGGGGTTGAAGATGAAGATGGCTCCATTGATGGGCTTGGTCGTCAAGTTACCCTCAAACGTCTGCAAGGACAGAGTATTTACATGACTGAAGACAGAGGATGCTGAACACTGAGGCGATCTAACAGTAGATCTTTTCACAAATGTTTAATTGTCTGAAAATGTTACACTCTGCATAAAAAGCTATTCTAGAGGTACTGTTGTGCCAGACAGAATCTAACCCATATAATTAGAATCCCTAGAACATTGACACCAATCTCAGAATGTCTGACTCCTCACTCACCTTGTGGATGGTGACACGGTAGACGTTAGTGTCGTCCACAAACCAGATGATCTGATTGGAGAAGAGCTCTCCGTAGTTCTGGGAGGACAGGTAGGGCTCAGTGGGCTCTGAGGAGTAGAGCTGCAGACCCTTACGGATGCGCTCCCTCAGGACATACAGGGCAGGGTTGGCCTTCATGATCTTAGCCATGGCCTGCTGGATAAGAGGCTTGCCTCCCGGGAACCAGTTACCGTACCCACTGGAGGGAGGAGAGAGAAAAGAGGGTGGATGATGAGTTCATATGTTATGTAACAGATGTAAACAAACACGTGTTCAATAACCCCCTTTAAGTTGAGGGAAACGGTTGACAAACAAGACTACTAGCTACGCTAACAAAAAACTTCATCACTTATGTGGACATTAGTGGAAATGCTAGACTCATGTCAACAGGCTAGAACATTTCTCCATTACTTATCATGCAGACATTAGCAGAAACGTTAGCGTAGCTATGGTAACCTGTGGAGGTTGTAGGCCAGGTCGATGGCAATGAGCACCCCGGTGGGGGAGGGGTAGATGCTCATGTTGTCGGTGGTGTAGTCCAGGAACTTGGCTCTGGCGTAGCGCTCGATGTCGTGAGAGTCGTAGTCTCCCCAGCGAAGCTGTATGTCGATCCAGTACTTCTGGGTGGTGGTGCTGTCCATCACGTCCCTGAAGAGAGAGGTCAAGGGTGAATTAGTACTAAGAAAGAAATAATGTCTTTATAAATTGCAAGAAGAACTTGGCTTCTTGTCAAACTTTTTTGTTTGACAAGTTTGGAAGCCGCTTCCATTTTGAGAGGGCATATTAAAAATGGATACCTGCGAAACATCGTTCATATCCAACTAAGAAAAGGCTTCAGCGTTAACCTGATACAAAGTTGAAAAGACTGTAGTGTCGTACTTTGAGTCAGCGAGCAGCGAGGGGCGTGAGACGTTCCACTTGTAGGAGGCGAAGAGTAGTATGTCGGCACAGGAGGAGTTCATCTTGTAGGACTTCCTGGGGTGAATGGTTTCCTTCTGCACTGTCTCAATCTCCAGGGCATCCAGCTCCTGGTCAAACACCTACATAGACAGAGGGAATTCATTATTTTCTGGAAAAGTTTTTATACAATCAAAATGGATTTTCAACCACGTTGTTTTGTGATGTTGGTAGAGAATGTCCTTTAAAGAAATGCAGTGACATTTGGTTTTTGCTGCCCGGAAAGGCAGTGAAGGCAAAGGTACACAAAACTTATCATTGGAGTCTCCACTTATGTCTCAGAGTCATCAGACGTCCTGGGATCCCTGATTGAACCAAATACATCAAGCTGAGATATAAGCTCCTAGTAACGTGCCTGACAGAGATCCATGACGACGCTCTCGTGGATCTTCTGCCACAAGTGAGCCCTGAAGATCTGGATGAGGGAGATCTTCAGGGTGGGGATCTTTCCGTGCATAAAGATCCCGGTCAGATCCAGCTGCACCTGGAAACCCACATACACCTAGAGAGGACAGAGTACGGAGCGGAATTGTGAGTGTCAAGAGTAGCAAAACAACATCTGGGATATGCATCCTTGTGTGTGTAGTCGGGTACTCACGTTGGCCCTGTTGATGGTGGGAGACCACCAGAGGGTGAAGCGACGGTTGGGGATCTGGTTCAGACCAGATCTCTGGGCGTTGGTCAGCTTCTTCCATTTCATGGACTCCTCAAAGCCACTGGCCTTCTCCCTGTGGTGAAGTGGAGATCAGGCTGGAGGTTAGCGAGGTAAAAAACCCATACCTCACGTCTACATTACTGATGTTATACTGTGTCTTTGACAATGCATATCAAATACCACAAATACTTTTGAAAAAAGAGTGTGCAAAGCAGTGGCTACTTTGAAGAAACTCAAATATGAAATTTTTGGGGGTTACTACATGATTCCATATGTGTTATTTCATAGGTTTGAGGTCTTCACTATTATTCTACAAGGTAGAAAATTGTAAAAATAAAAGAAAAACCCTGGAATGAGTAGTTGTGTCTAAACTTTTGACCGGTAGTATATGTACGGGCACACACGCAATAATAACAATTCAGTCATATAGTGAATGAGTGTGTGGTACTGACCAGAAGAGACCCTCCCAGGTGGGGAAGTAGGTCCCTTTGAAGAGCGTGTGTTCCAGGATACCCTCCACCCCTCCCAGAGCCTGGATCATGTCTGTCCTGTAGTTGTTGAGGTTCCACAACTTCCCGTCGTGCCGCTGGTGGGTCCACCAGAACGGGTTCTGCTTCAGAACCTACGGGACAATCAGACAGACTAGAGTTAATGTTCTGCTTCACAACCTAGGAGACTATGAGAAAGAGCATAGCATTAATGTTTGGACAAATGCTTAAGGCATTTACCAGAATTGAAATGCATTTGTAATTTATTTGTAAATGTCCAAGTCAATCTTTCGTTAGAGGACATATTTAAAAAAAGATCTGCAGTACCCACTGGTCCGTGTCTTACCTGGTACTGTTTGAAGTCAGTGCGGACCCTCCAGCCCTTGTCGTAGGCCAGCGTGTGTCTGTCCTTCTGGAACAGGGTGTTGATACGGGGGATACCTCGGTCCCAAGAGTCCTCCAAGTCCTCCAGGGTCAGACGCCTGACAGGGACAACACATCATCAACTCTCATTGTCCTAAGCCTCTGAACCATTTGACCATCTGGTTACAGACTATGCAGCTAAATCTGGGTTTACACCCCACCAAGTGTTCTCCTTAGAAAAACCTCAAATGTTGAGTTACACATTCTGGCACGCACCAAAATATTCACCCGTGCAATGTGTGATTAAGTACGCAGAGTGGAGCTTAAATCCAGCCTACATGGGGACAAGGGGTTAGATTTGAGATAGGACAACTGTCTTGCCTGTGTAGGTGTTCAGTACCTGTTCTGTGCGATAGCCTCCTGTCTCTTCAGGGCGTACTCTGCCCAGACTCTCTGGGAGTCGATGAACTCACTCTCCCAGGGCTGGATGTAACGGTACAGGTTAGGAATCAGCTGGTCCTCCTCGTGGCTCATACCGGACCGGAAATGGGTGATGCCAACGTCAGTCTGCTTCGACCACCTGAGGGAGGGGGGCAGGACAAGAAGGGTTAGTGGCAGGAAGAAAATCTTGCATCTAACTTGCAATTTAAAACATGTATCAATCGGTAATGGTGACATTTCAAGGAGGCAGTAATGTAGCCAGGTCTATCTACATTAGTTAACTACAAACGTTATCGTTATCCAGCTCAGAGGCTTACATTTCTATCAATTCAAGGTTATCAAAGCTTGCAGCAAGTTGACTTTGTTAACCTCATACAGGAACTTCTATGGCCTGGTCTAGACAAATCTTAGCTTCTACATATTCTGCGTTTTGCGCTTACCTCAAATCCGACTGTGGGATGAGGACGTGTCCCATGGACAGCATGCCCAGCCCTCCCAGCTCCTTGGGGGTGTAGAAAACGACAGGGGGGAAGCGACTGGGCATCTTGGAGTTGAGGCCAATCTTGATACGGGTCTGGATCTTGTTCTCACACTTCACCAGCAGGTCCAGCAGCTCCTGGGTGTTGACCACCGCCTCGCGGAAGTACGTCATCAGACCGATCAGAGCCGTGTTCCACTTGTTCACAATCTGACGGGATATTCAATTATTTCAACATTAGTACAGTTCTCATAACTCTAGACTACATTTATGAACCCAGCTAATGATTCAATTAAATTTAATACATTTCTTTAGTTGGTATACTTCTATACACAATTATATTTAAATGTGAGAAAAACAACCTCAGTGAAGAAAGGAATAGTGGTTTTGTAAAGGAGTTACCTTGGTGAAGGTGGTAGATCCTGAGGCCATGAGTATCTGTCGGACTCTGTTGTGGAACCGCTGCATGGACTCATCATCCACACGCAGGAAACACTGGGCCGTACGCTCTTTGGTCACCTACATACAGACGGAGACACAGATGGACGCAGTAAGCACAGCGATCTCACCGCATTTATCCTACAGTGGAAGGGATAGTCTCCCCAAAAATAGTGTTCAAGCGATTCATAAAACTTTAGTACAAGGGACAAAAGTGTAGCAGTGTATCAGTTCCAGTCAGCCACGGTGATGAAGGTCTGACCGTATCTGGTGGAGGCTGTCATGATTGTTTAGCAGGACAGAGTCAACTGGTGTGCGTACAAACCAAGTAACATCACCCTTCCTCAGTCCCCTCTCACCTCGTTCTGCAGGTTCCAGACGCCGTCCTTGTGGGTGAACTCCTCGTAGCTGGTGCGACACTTGGGCAGGATGCGGCACTCGAAGCCACACATGTTGAAGAGCAGGTTAGGGTTGTCTTTGCTGTAGACAGACACAAAGCTGTTCTCCCATTGGACCGTGGTCACAGAGCGAGGCAGGCGGTTCTTAATGTCCCAGAACACAGCACGACCCCTGGACGGTTAGACAGGGAGGAACCACTATCATTTCACAAGTATGGGAAAATAACATGTGCAGGTCTCACGTCAGTACATCTCACACAAGGACTGCATTATTTTCTCAGCTACTCCACTACGGTTCCATATCAACTCCATCTTAAAGAACTAGCAACTGGGGGGGGGGGGGGGGGGGGGGGCGACTCACAGGTTGACGTCGTGCTTCATCAGTCTCATCCTGGCGTCTCTGGGCCAGCACTTCTTGTTGTTGTAGCCCACAATGTTCTCATTGTTGGGGTCAGGGTGCTCCGTCAGGTACCTCTGGATCAGGTCCCTGGCCTCATCAGCTGAGAACCTGGAAGGAGAAAGAAGGAGGACATGTCAACTACTGAGCTTCTACAGATACCTACATGGATAAGTCTAAACGGTTAGTCTGAACCAAGTAAAACTTTGTGTGCGTGTCTCCTGCTCCTACTCAGGTATTTGATGTAGAGTCAGTTAAGGAGTACTACCTCCTATCTAAGGTGTGGTCTAATTTGTGTACCTGAAAAATATGTGTATACGGTCGATGTATCTGCAGTAGAGGCGGATGGGGTGGGCGCTCTCTGTGGCTGTATCTTGGAAGGACAGGAAGTCGTTGGGCATCTGAGGGGGTCCGGCCATCTCACTGGCCCGGTGGAGGCCCAGCACCAACAGGTCCATGACGAGGCCGTAGTACTGCACGATGAACGAGGCAAACTGCAGACCACGGATGATACCGTATGAGTTGGTGTGGTTCATGTCCTGGGATGGGAGAGAGGAAGGATATGACGTTGGGTCTATATACGCAACTAAACAGTTAGTAGAGAAGAGTGAAGTACAAGGTATGAAATCGAACAATGCCATCGTTCAACAACAAAAAGATATTCACAATGCAAATACAATATCTTCCTCATTGCTTTTGAATGAGGAAAATTAGAATCTGTTTACTTCATGATTTGACTGAAATGTAATTGATCTAAACCCTGCACAACAAACCCATCTTCAAGATGGCAAGGTGTTCTCACCTTGTAGTTGATGACCACGTTGTTCTTGGCAGTCATGTAGTCAGCGATGTTGTGGTCCACGATGAGACGCAGCAGTCTGTTGAGCAGCGTCAGATCTATTTTCTCATACATCTTCTCATAGCGAGACTCCAGCATTACGTTACACTCTCCCTCCATCGTCTCCCACACATCCTGCAGGTTGTTGATGCCTGGCAACAAAACATAGGGTACAAACAGTGTTTTTGGCCATCATTAATGGATATATAATGAAAGAGTCTAACAGAAACAATTGAAGTGGTTGTAGATACGTTTTCCTATTATACAATATGCATTGGCTTTGTGAATACACATATACAACTGCTATAAGCAACACTCAACATTTTGGGACTTTTGAAAGCAATGTTGTCTACCCAACATAGTCCTCACCTTGGCACCACTTGTAGACGAGGAGTGGAGGAGGCTCTGTGTCAGCTGGTTTGATCCAGGGGGGGAAGAGACGTCGTTTGTCAGCCTCATACCACAGGTACTGGTCCAGGTAGGCATCTGTGATCTTCTCCAGGGGCTCCACGTCATACACAGGCACCAGGTGGCTGTACAGGTCCATGAACTCTATGCCCACCTAGAGAGGAGGTGATTGTTAAGTTCATAGAACAGAGATAGATTTGGGTATTGATACAGTTGTCCTTGTCAACTGAAAGTTCAAATAATCTCCATCTCGTTAGACAAAAATGGGGGGAACCTAGAGGTTAACTTGTGTTTTCAGAGTAACTTAAGTTGCTAATAAACCGATCATGAGGCAAAAATCTCAGTGTGTATATAGAGTTGGTCCTGGGACTAACCTCCTTGAAGGCTCTCTGTGTGAGCAGGTGACGTTTGATTCTGGACAGGGCCTCGTGAGGGTTGTCATAAGCCTGTTCTATCAGCCCCAACTCCTCTCTCTGGGACTGGTTCAGCCTGGACTTCACACTGGGAAGAGAAAACAACCACATGATCAAGTCATTGCAAGATCAAATAAATAACATACCTCAGCAGCAAGAATCTACAGGCATCTCATTCCCCGATAAGCTATCCAAGGTAGCATTACAGTACATGTTCCCTAACAGGAGGCTACAGGGAGTTGGTGTGTGTTACCTGTAGGCCTCTTTGAGCCTCTCCAAGGCCAGGATGAGCAGCTTGGTGTCGTGTTTGTAGGACAGCGGGGGGAAGGGGATGGGGGAGAAGCGTCTGCTCTCCAGCCAGTGGACTGTGGTGGTGTAGATGGCCACAGCCTCCTCTGCTGTGATGTATGGACCATCCTGGGGGAGACAGATTACATATTATACACACTGCTCTAAATGGATATGGCAATATGAAGTCATAGGAACCAAGTTACCAGTTTTTAAACAAATAATAACTACACCTTTAAATTATAGAAAAAGACACGAACAAGTGTCAGAGTATTATACTACCGACTCAGCCTGTTCTTGAGAGACTGGTGGCCCTGTTAACTCTGCTGGTTTGCTGTTGCATATCTGAATTGTCTACACTTCTCACATCAGAGTAGGTAGTTGCACCATAGAGATAAAACGGTGTTTTACTTCCATGTTTGCATCAGCTATGCAGTTACCTAGTGCATTCTTTCCCATAAATGAGGACCACAGTGTGTGTTGTATTACCTTCAGGTAGTTGTGCTGCCTCTCCTGCTCAGCCTTCAGGTACAGACGGGTCAGTCTGCCCAGGTTCTTCTTGCACACCGTTTTGTCCACGGTGGCGCCGCGCCTGATTCGCTCGCGGTTATAGTGGGCCGTGTTGGTCCACCAATCAGCTTTGGCCTTCACATACCGTAGGATCATGTTCTCGATGGGGGTGGGCAGGCCTGGGACCTGGAGGGAGGACACGAATTAGACAGGTCAAAAGCTGTCAGTACTGGAGAGGTGTAAATGAAGTACCTTCCAGGGAATCAAACTGCGTCTATTGCTTACAATATTGTTATTGCTGATGACAACTACGTTTGATGAAAGATTATATTTCTATAACATTTCACCAATAAATATTCTTAAAGCAATCATCTACTCTGCATTCCCTGAACTGCTCCTACCTTTTCGGCAGTCAAACCAAGCACACACACCCCTGGAATGAAGCCCCAACATTCCTTTCCCTCTATATGCTGCCTCCTCATTCCTATACATCCCATATATGTCATCATACCTTCCAGGGAATGTTGGCCTTCCAGCAGCGCCACGACTCAGAGAGGTGCTGCAGGATGGTTCTGGCCTTGTTCTGCTTGATGCCCTCAGGCATCATATCCAGGATGTCGTGCATCACAGCCGCACGCAGTTCTAGGTCAAAGTGGGACTCCACGCGCTGCTTCGTCACAGTCTTCGCCACGCCCTTGGAGTGACGACCTGTTGAAGGGGACATTCATGATTGGTTGATAGACTGATTGAGAACACAATAGATACAAGAGCTTCTCATGTGAGTAAATCAATGATCCATAGTTATTTCATCACGGTTTTCTTATCATCACAGTCCTCCCTTTTCATAACCCTTCACACAGACACATCTAAATATTTACAATTGCTCAAGGACACAAAAGCAACTTGGCAAACGAGTAGTTCATTGATGGGCCATACCGCATCAGTTGATAATGATTAATTTCACACAAACAATTCTAACATGACCTATGACAAAGGGGAAGTTAAAAGGCCTTACCTTCGAACTGCCTGGCCAGCAGGTTTCCGAGCCATCTCTCTAGCAGGGGGGTGATGCCCCTCATGAAGAACAGCCACACCCTCCATCCTGGGGCCCAGAACCCACAGCCTGGACCCTTACCCACCGGACCCTGAGAACACACAAGAAAACGCACACCTTCAACAACAAACTCAGGCTTTAGTTCTGTCCCAAAATAACCACCAATACATTATTAGAGCAGGTGTGTTAGTGTCTTCAGACATATTTACTTGACTAAATCTGCAATAAAGGTAATGTTTGTGTGCATTTACATAGATCTGTCTCTGTGTGTATACTCAGTACTCACAGTATTGAAGCGGTAGTAGATGAGGTGCTTGAGGTCCTTGCACATGCGGATCTGTCTCATCAGCTTGTACTTGTAGCGGTACATGCCAGTCAGCTGGCCCACGTGGGCAAAGATGTACTGCAGCCCGTCTGCCAACTACAGACCAAGGAGGAAGTAGGGAGAAACCATACATATTAGGAAAGACTTTAAATTTAAATAGGTTTGACTCATTTGATAAAAACAGGTACTTCCTGGTAACTCGAAATGACATGGTTCCAGTTTAACAACGTTTACTAAACTGTATTAGCATACTACATGGTTGCCATTGCACTCAGGCCAGGTTCATCAACAACGAGACTGCTGCACAGGTGCACTAATAACAGAGTGATAGCCCCGTAATAACAGAACTATAGGGATACTTAAAACATGACATTAACACTTCCAACTGTGAGCCAAAATCAAATCATGCTATTTAAACACCACAAAAAAATATTTTATTGGAGCTTTAATGTGATTCAAATGTGTGTTACTGACCTGGAAAGCATCCACGTTGCCCAGTCTGTACTGTACGTGGCTGTCCACCACCAGCTTGCTGAGACGCAGCACCTCTCTGCACAGATGGAAGGCATTCCCGAACCTGGACTTCTTACGTTCCTGAAGGGACAGACACCACGGGCGCATTCAGCATGGTACAACCTTGTGGAACTCTTTTAGATAGAACTGCCATGATTCTACTTGTCAAAGAGGCATGTTCGTTCTATATATCATATTTATATCTGCAACGTTCCACAAAGTTTGCCTACTGAACGTGGCCCTGAAAACCCCTAAACTGTTAACTCAGTACAGGTCAGATAAAACATGCTTGCAATGTAGCATGACACAAGCACCCCTTGATATTGAGCTACTACAGATTAGGATTTAGTTATGCAAATTAGACAACTAAGTCAGAAGGGCCATGGTAAGCCGAGGCAAGGTGTTGTTTTTGGACCAGACTTGGGTCTACTTTGCTCTGTCTTGTACCTTTTTACATCAGCTGGCATCTGGTTTGACTGGTTACCTTTGTGGTGAGGGTCTTGACCGGCTTGAGGTTGAAGTTGTAATCCAGGTGCAGGTAGTTGAGGTTCTTGCGGTGGATGAGCAGGTTCAGCATGTTGTATCCCTGTCTGCACACCTGCAGGCCCACCTCCACCCAGTCCAGCTTAGTCGACTGGAAGAACTTGGTGGCTTTGAAGGAACGGAACAAGTACCTGTAGGGGAGGACAGAGGAGGCTGGTCAGGTTATGTTGTACACCCCCCCCCCCCCCAAAATGGTGCTGCAAATAATAGTACATTTCAGTTATTTTTCCGTATGAAACACCAACGAACAAACATTGCCGAAATTCATGGTTCGTATGGTAATTTGAGAAGAACTTGAGAATCATCATTGATGCTTACCTCTTCTTCTGGGCCTTGGGTGGTCTGTGTTTGAGAGCGTTGAGTACGTAGTACTTGAGCAGTTTCTGGTAAGACACACGCACCTTCACTGGCTGGCCGGCCGGGCAGTGCTCACGATACCTGATAGGGGAGGCAGTCATGCAGACACCCACTAATTAGATTTGAATTCAGTATTAATATGCCATCTTTATTAGGTTTACAATATCAGCAGAGACAAGAGTTCACAGATATAGCAGTCATCTTCAGTCATTATAGGTCTATGTAGGACAAGTTACTTAGTTTTATCGTATTAGAGAAATGTTTCCAATAACTTACCAAGGCAATAAATACTTTTATACAGCAACAACAATTCCCATCCTACATCAACATTACCAAATCATGTTCTTTGAGTGTATCCTCACCAGTTCTTGATGAGTGGGATGTCGATGGCCCGCCTGGTCCTCCCAGATCGCAGATTGAAGGGGCGTGGCGCCCAGAGCAGAGCGATTCCATTGGCTGTGTTGTCTGTGTAGAGGGGCGTCTCCTTCAGGAAGGGCTCCACGTACTCTGGAAGCTCAAACTCCTCGTCATCATCTGGCAGAGGCTCCTGACTCTGTGTGAGTATGTGTGAAAGAGCGAGTGAGGGGACAGCAACAGGAGCACACACACTGCAATAGAGATATCCACTGTTAGTTGACTTTCCCATTCTCAAAATAAGTGTTTGAATGCTGATGGACTAACTGCAGCACAGGTTCAGCTCAACCAGTAATCCACCATTCAATTCTCCTTCGGTCGTTACTCACTTGCATTGGTTTGCTTGCCTTTGTAGGAGGGCTAGTAGCCAGGTAGATATAATTTTAGAAAACATTTTTGTTCCCTAGACAGAGTTAATGGCGCTGCTGGGGCAGGGTTCATTACAATTCAAGAGAACTTTGTCCCCGAAGGGCAATCTGGCTGCAGTGCATTACGTACAGTACACTAAAAACAACACATACCTTGACTGAGTGTCTGTGGGAGATGGGGTTGATCAGGGGGTCAAAGTAGAACGCTGGCAAATCAGGATCCTCAGTCTTGATGAAAACCACATTGGGAGTGTGGTACCTACAGAAACACTAGTTAGCATTGGTGGTGTATCACCCAAATGTGTGCATATCAAAAGATTTCCATTTCAAGGAGTCTGGGAGGTTGTTCTGGGGCCTGTATGACATTGTCAGTAGAGGGCATATTTCTCACCAGGTAAGGTGAACGTGGTGGGGAAGGTTGTTGTACAGGTACGGGAAGGCAATCTTGTACTCCGTCCTGATTGGCTGTCTGATGATAATCTTGTTGATGTCGTTGAACTCGTTCCAGTCTTCATCTCTGAGATGGGAGAAGAGAGTTCAGGAACAGATACGTCAACAGTGTGATGCCCAAAAGCCACCACATGGTAGACAGTACTAGGCTACTACCACTAAGGGGTAACAGCCTAAAGACCCATACTCTTACTGGAGGTTGATGTCCCTAACTAGGGGTTCAAACTTGGGTCCCCCAGGGATGGCCATGTTGAGGGCCTTGGAGGTGAAGAAGGCCTTCAGGTCAAACAGGTAGAAATAGTTGTAGTCCACAAGGTCAGTCAGCAGCTGGTTGGCCAGACGGTACAGCGTGGACATCATGGGCAGGGTGAACTGCCAACGCCTGTACGTGGTCCCGTTCACATACCTGGAGTTGGAGGGAAGTAGAGGAAGGCAGGTTCATACAAGGACTAGAAGAAAATTGACATCCATTTCAGTCATGTTTTGTCTTGAAGAATACTTGACTGATTTCAACTTACCCAGAACTTGTGCTAAACCAACCAAGACTTGTGTTTAAATATTGTGGCCTACGTTAATAGGTTTCAGGTCTTTGGTACGCTGTGATAATGTTCTGATGACCACCAGGCAATAGTATAAACCATGCTTATTTGAAAATAGAGCAAAAGTCTGTGTTTAGGTGTCCTTTCTGCATCAGGACCGTCCAGAGAGCAAACAAAACAGGTTTTGCTGTGACTCACTTGTTGGTGTCCTTAAGGGGCTGGTGCTCGTAGAGCCACTCCGCCACAGAGGAGTCCTCTTCTGCATCCAGCTCCATCTGGATGGCCTCCAGTGGCTCCACATCCAGGATGTTATCAGCGTAGTCCAGCGGAGGTTCCTCGTCATCAAAGGGAGGGAAACGCATACGCTTGAAGTGACGACGGTCCCTTTTCTCACGGCGCATCATGATCCACATGGCGCTATGGAGAGAAGAGATAACAAGGATCATCTAGGTTGTTTGAGGCATGTATGGCTAACTCTAGTTTCTAACAATTCGTAGAGAGGACTTTATGGAAACTAGGCATGCTTCAATCCAAAAACAGACCTCAATTGTTACTTCACTTTAAAAATATACAAAAACAGAAATAAAAAAATTGCTTGAACAGAATATTAGCCCGTCTCACCCCCACTGGGCGATGTAGACAGGCTCTATGACCCAGGGGATCTCGTTGACAAAGGAAATGGCTCCGGTGATGTGGTATAGAACAGGCACGTCTCTGATCTGCTCCCAAGGCATGGGCATGTTCTCCAGTAGCTTCAGCACCGCGTGGGGCATGTACTTCAGGGCTCTGTGGAGAAGACCGCACAAAGAGGGAAGGGAAGTGAGGAAGAGGTGTGTGAGTGTTGGGAGATGGATGAAAAGAGGAAAGGGGGGGGGGGGGGGGGGGGGGCATGGTTAGCAAACTACAATTGTTTTAATTATTGTGATAGGTTTATGTTTTACCGGTACAGCATACCACCACTATTTATTTTGCAGGGACACCGTACCACCGTACATTCACCCCTGGATATCATACACAACATTTTCCAAATTCTTCTCAAAATCCCCAGAGTTCCATAGAGACACTGAGAAGTTGCTTCATACCCCAGGTAGACCCTCTTGTCGTGACGGAACTTCCTGTTGGTCATGTCACCGTGGTCCCTGATGATCTTACGGACGTGCTCAGGTGGCATGTCTTCCTTCTGGGCGTCAACAAACCCAAACTTCCTCTTCTCAGAGTAGCGCTTCGCCTGCAACTGCTGCCATTTTCTGGCTGTTGTATTGTGAAAATAACAATTAATAATGGTTGAATTATAGTTTCATGCAATGGAATTTTCTATTTCATGAATTGAATAACCACCCCATGGAAATCCTTGGCAAAGAGGCAATGAAATGTTATGGTTTTTGGTAGATGACAGACACATGAGGCCAGTCCAGTAGCTGTACATTAGATAAAACACATTGATCAAACGTTCCTTCAACGTTCCAGCTCAAACGTGAGCTGAACCCACCTTTCTCTTGCAGTTTTTCCTCAGACATGTAATCTGGAACCTGGACTGGAGGGTGGATACCTGGGGGCATTCCACCAGGTACCCCTCGATAAGGGAATGCAGCTGCCATTGCGGCTCACAACTAGAAATATTAATAATTTAAAATAATAATAAAAAGGGTCAAACAATAATCATGTATTATTAGTTAGGTAGTACTTCAGCAACGAACATAGTCCATGAGTGTCAATAACAAGTAATGCATCAGCTTACTGTGCTCAATTCATCATGAAATGTTTCGATTTACCAACACGTTTACAATGGCTGCTGTTTTCTGGTAAATATAAATAAACTAAATCATTTATGAGAGTACTTGTGTCAATATTTCATAATGTTAGCTAGCAGGTGAAATCTTGAGCAGTGCAAAATCTGGAAAGCTAGCTTGGTCGCTGGCTAGCTAACTTAATTAGCGGATGTTTTATAACGTTAGCTGTAGCACGCGTACAAATTCAAGTGTGTCGTTAGCACACACAATGGGGAAAAAGCACAGGTGGGCAAATTAATTGACCAATCGATTAATAAAATTCGAGCCTATCATACGTGAGTTGATTTAGCTAACTAACGTTAGTTGGCTAGTCTTTATTAGTTGGGCAACAACTTTTTTTTGTGAAGGCCCAGAATGAAAGTGCTAACGTTAGTCTGCTAATGCTAACCGGATCAATTGCACAACCAGAGGACCTGGCAAAACGTACCTCCTCCACGTCCAGGGCAACTGCTTTGTATTGAAAATAGCCTCGATTTGCACACGATTATAACAACATCTCTCGGTAAAGAATTATATGAACTTTTTCCTGCATTCACGATTGTGTTGATTAGCCTTCCTCCTGCCCAAAGCACGCAGTGTAAACGACACCGCACGTTGCGCGCACTTCCCTTGAATTCACGAACTGTTTGATGGCTTTCGAACAACACAAACAAAGGGGGCTACGCAAGAATATGCACAAACGTAGAAGACAAGCGCACTAATTCAAAGTACCCGGATGAAGAAACGGAAGTTTCGTCACTTGGACAGGATGTTTGGGTTTCAAAGTTCATCCTGTGTCTGCCTCTAAAAAAACATACATTTGTCAACATGTCAACACAAGTGCATGACAATGTCAAGGTAGGTTTGTTATCAGATTACAACCATGTATGTAGCTACACTCATTGTTAAACGGAGCTAAAGTAAGACGTTTTATATCTTTAAGTACCTACCATGATACCGACACAGACCAGGCATGCAGCTATTCCTGTAAATCCACCATGGCTACTCCCACCTCCAGAGGTTGATCTACTAGTGTTGGAGAGACTACAGAAAGATAGGGAGGGTGTTAATCCATCTGGATACTGTGTATCAGGATTTTGTGGCCATTTACACAGATGGTTTCAAAGATCCAAGAACAGGACATACTGGGTCAGCATTTGTAGTGCAGGAACGTATTACAGATCATCTGGCTGTATATACGGCTGAGCTGATGGCCATACTGTTGGCTTTGCAGTGGGTGGCGGAAGTCAAGCCAGACAGAGTAGTTATTTTCTGTGATTGATGTGAGGTGTTGATGAGTCAGCAGTCCTTTAGCTCATGTAGCAGACAATACCTGCTTTATGAGGTACTACAAACTCATGGCACTATTAGACAGATGGGTATACATATCAGATTCACTTGGGTCCCAGTCCATGTGGGGGTGTAGGGGAATGAGGCAGTTGATGTTGTGGCTAAACAAGCACTTAGTAGTTGGGATGTTATAGTTTCAATGAGCAAGGCAGAAGCAAAAAGCCTGATATTGACAGTGATGGTGCCACAATGGCAGGAGCAGTGGAATAGAGCTATGAAGGACAGGGATTTATTTCAAGTACAGAGGAAAGTCTGGGACGGGAGGACAGCATGAAGGGGCAGAAGAGAAGGGTGGGACACAACTGATTGAATAAGACTTTAAAAGGGATAGGAAAACATCCAACAGGAAAGTGTGATTATTGCCAGGAAACAGACCGTGGAGCATGCATTGCTACAGTGTGGCAGTATCAGAAGGAAAAGGAGAGGATGAGAGCTAGTATGAGGGAGAAGGAGATACAGGAAATTCGTTTTAAAAGTATATTGAGTAGAACTTCATTAGTTATAGTCTCAAATAATTTATATATTTTTTAAGATGAACGGGGCTGGCAGGATTTAGTTTCTCCCTGTCTCTGGCCCACACTCCAGTACAGTAGGTGGCGGTAATGCATCATGACGATGAATTGTGAACCGAAGATAAACCTTACCGAGGAAGAAGCCCGGGCATGCGCAAAAAGTGGCGCACCAAGTTCTCGCATCGATTTTTCTACATAGTATGCTGTCGCCACTCTCTTGCAGTAATTGTTCTACACATTTTGAAAAGAAACCAAAATGTTTCAAAATATTACGTATTTTATCACTAACAGATGAGAGGACAGCTTAAGTACTTTTCCCGGACATTACCCCCTCACTACAGTCCGCATTTCTGTGTCCAGATTGTAACAAAACAAGTGCATGGCAATGTCAAGGTAAGTTTACCCTTACTAAAAATAAGTGCCGTCAGTGTGCAGTATAACTGAAGAACGCTGTAGTATAATTGTAGTTAGTGTAGTGTACTGCAAATACTCCGTCGTTTTTTTTACTGTTTTCTACATGGTTGAATACTAGGGAAGACATCAAAACTATGAAATAACACATATGGAATCATGTAGTAACCACAAAAGGGTTTAACTAATCAAAATACATTTTATATTTTATATTTGTCAAAGTAGCCACCCTTTGCCTTGATTACAGCTTTGCACTTTGCACTTGGCATTCTCTCAACCAGCTTCATGAGGTAGTCACCGGGAATGCATTTCAATTAACAGGTGTGTCATGTTAAGTTAATTTGTCAAATTTCTTTCCTTCTTATTGCATTTGAGCCAATCAGTTGTGTTGTGACAAGGTAGGGGTGGTATACAGAAGATAACCCTATTTGGTAAAAGACCAAGTCCATATTATGGTAAGAACAGCTCAAATAAGCAAAGAGAAACGACAGTCCATCATTACTTTAAGACATGAAGGTCAGTCAATACGGAAAATATCAAGAACTTTGAAAGTTTCTTCAAGTGCAGTTGCAATAACCATCAAGCGCTTTGATGAAACTTTCTCATGAGGACTGCCACAGGAAAGGAAGACCCAGAGTTACCTCTGTTGCAGAGAATAAGTTCATAAGAGTTACCAGACATAGATATTGCAGCCCAAATAAATGCTTCACAGAGTTCAAGTAACACACATCTCAACGTCAACTGTTCAGAGGAAAAGGCGTGAATCAGGCTTTCACGGTCGAATTGCTGCAAAGAAGCCACTACTAAAGGACACCAATAATAAGAGACTTGCTTGGGCCAAGAAACACAAGCAATGGACATTATAAATGTGAGATTTTTTGGTTACAACCACTGTGTCTTTGTGAGATGCAGAGTAGGTGATCGGATGATCTCTCCATGTGTGGTTCCCACTGTGAATTATGGAGGAGGTGTGACAGGTGATTTATTTAGAATTCAAGGCACGCTTAACCAGCATGGCTACCAAAGCATTCTGCAGCGATATGCAATCCTATCTGGTTTGCACTTAGTGCGACTATCATTTGTTTTTCAACAGGACAATGACCCAACATACCTCCAGGCTGTGTAAGGGCTATTTGACCAAGAAGGAGAGTGATGGAGTGCTGTATCAGTTGAGATAGTTTGGGATGAGTTGGACCGCAGAGTGAAGGAAAAGCAGCCAACAAGTGCTCAGTATATGTGGGAACTCCTCCAAGACTGTTGGAAAAGTATTCCAGGTGAAGCTGGTTGAGAGAATGCATTGAGTGTGCATGATTCCATATGTGTTATTTCATAGTTTTGATGTCTTCACCATTATTCTACAGTGTAGAACATAGTAAAAATAAAGAAAAATCCTTGAATGAGTAGGTGTGTCTAAACCTTTGACTGGTACTGTATGTGTGAAATTTGTTTTGATTTAGAATGGACCATTATCATGCTCCTGTCTCAAAACAGGGGCAGAGGGAATAAAATACATGACTGCACTTAAATTGCGAATGGAGGATGTTTTTCCCATGTTTCATTTTGATGCCAGCCAGGTAAGCAAAACTCCTGTTTCAAAGATAAGCAATGTGCTTAAAATTTGGAAGGTTGAGAAATAAATATAGTTGGCCTAGCCTATCGACAGCTGATTGGATCCTCAGTTTTCTCACGCAATTGCATAGCCTAAATAAATGTTGCGCAACATGAGCTCTCATGAAGTGTTTTGATTAGAATTTCGATTACATTTGCAGTGATGTCAGAGTGATTAGAGGGACAATAGTGTGGAGTACCAGGCAGTTAGCACGTTTGGTAGGCTAGTAATGACCATCAGCAGCATCAGGGCTCAGAGAAGCCTAATTACCATGACTAAACGGTCACATGGAATTTAACTGCAATCATGACTCATGAACGCCGGTGTGGCAGTAATGTGGTCACCGTAACAGCCCTAATCCTAGGCAGTCACTTCCATTTCCAATGTGTTGCAGGTGATATTAGCTATGCATCTGGCACTTACCGGCTCTTCAAATTGCCCAAAAAGCTTGAGATGTCAAGCGCAATAGTGACCTACAAGAGAACTGTGTCTGACTACCCTTGTCAGCTGTAGTTTGACTCCTCCCACTGCTTCAAGGTATGTTAGTGCAAACACGGCAGAGCTCTCCAACCCTGTTCCCGGAGAGCTACCGTCCATAGGTTTTCACTCCAACCCCAATCTAGTGCACCTGATACTAATAATTAGCTTGTTGATAAACTGAATCAGGGTAGGTACAACAGGGGTTGGAGTGAAAACCTACACGAGGGAAGCTCTTCAGGAACAGGTAATAATATAACTGCCCTCACCAAAGCATTTTTCATGAAGGCAGCATTGGTTGTTTCTGTTTATATAGCAAAGTCATTTTGTTCCCAAGTGTTTTACTTGTGTATTCATATTGCTACAGACATTTCTAAAAATGGATTCCACACTACATTAGGTCAATGCACAAATTGTGTGGGTTGTCTGATATGCTAAATGTATAATCCCTTTGATGATTACTTTGTGTTGTGCAGAAAAACGCTGCAGGTCGACAGGGTTATCTGTTATCTTCCAGTGCTCTCTCTTCTCCCAAGACTTCTGCATCCAGAAGGTAGGTACCACTTTACAAAGGTAACACCTTAGCATTGTTGCTGTGATAGCTCTGTAATAGCAATATAATTACAATTGTAACATGGTACCCAAAAGCAATCAGGAACTGTTTATTATCATAGGAAATAAAGCTACTCCGCAAATACTTCAACTGGCGTTTACTCAGGATCATCTGAATCCTGAACCGTGTCCTCTGCTCTCCCTTTTCAGTATGGCCACCTCAGCCCTTTAATGCTGTGCTGCTCGGTGAATCAATGCTCCAAGACAGGCAAAGCCCCAGTAGCCTGTGGAGAGACCTAACTTAACGACACCTGGATGACACCATATCCATGATGGAACCTCTTCAGAGGGCCAGGGTGTATGGCCCAATAATCTTGCCTTCCTGCTGAAGTGTCCATTCATTCACTACTTCCCACAAATCTAAAAGCATTGGATTGTTGTTTGCATATTTAGAGTGATAATTCCCAAGAAGCCGGTGTTTGTTGGATATGTTGGCACGGTGTTGTTAGGCCCGAGACCAAATCGAGGACTGGCAAACCATGCCAATATATCCAACAAACACCAGCTTTGAGGGCATTATCACTTGTACACACACGGGTTACCAACATATTCAAATAATGATCGACATTTTTAATTAAAAATGTTATTCTTATAAATTTATTTGTACAATTTCATCCTTCCACAAGATATAGTCCCTACATAAATCTAGGGTTGCTAGAGACGCGACGAAGTCGCTCGTTCTTTTTGTTCTGTATCTATCGACGCGACCCAACGAGATAATGAGGCATGATTTCGCCTGGCATCGAAAATGTGCTCTCTCGTTAGGACACTGTTGATCAGAAGAGCTAGCCAACAACACAGCTAACACAATAACTTCTAACTGAAGCAGCAAAGACTGCAAGCTAGGTTTGTTTTGTTTTACCTTTGTATACAGTGGGGCAAAAAAGTATTTAGTCAGCCACCAATTGTGCAAGTTCTCCCACTAAAAAGATGAGAGGCCTGTAATTTTCATCATAGGTACACTTCCTTAGAAAGCATGAGCTCTTGAGTTGGGAAAATCTTGTGCAATACACCGACGCATGTCTTGTATTCAAGATCCTCAATGGCCTGGCTTCCCCTCCACTCAATATTTTTGTTAAACAGAAAACCCAGACATATGGCAGCAGATCCACAAGGTCTGCCATGAGAGGTGACTGTATAGTTCCCCTAAGGAAAAGCACCTTTAGTAAATCTGCATTCTCTGTGAGAGCTTCCCATGTCTGGAATACACTGCCATCACACACATAACTGCACCACATATCACACTTTCACAAAATGCTTGAAGACATGGCTAAAGGTCAATCAGATTTGTGAACATGGTCCCTAGCTGTGTGTTGCCACTCCATGTTGTCTGTAGCTTGTGAGGTGTGGAAACACTTTGTTGCTTTTATGAATTTTGTCTTGCTGCTTTTTGTTTTATGCTGCTCTGTCTGTATGCTACGTCTTGCTTGTCCTATGTTGCTCTGTCTGTATGCTATGTCTTGCTTGTTCTATGTTGCTATTGTCTATATTGTAATTGTTTTTAATAACCTGCCCAGGGACAGCGGTTGAAAATTAGCCGGTTGGCTAAAACCGGTACTTTTACTGAAATGTTGATTAATGTGCACTGTCCCTGTAAAAATTAAAATAAACTCAACTCAACTATGACAGACAAAATAAGAAAAAAATCCAGAAAATCACATTGTAGGATTTTTTATAAATTTATTTGCAAATGATGGTGGAAAATAAGTATTTGGTCACCTACAAACAAGCAAGATTTCTGGCTCTCACAGACCTGTAACTTCTTCTTTAAGAGGCTCCTCTGTCCTCCACTCGTTACCTGTATTTATGGCACCTGTTTGAACTTGTTATCACTATAAAAGACACCTGTCCACAACCTCAAACAGTCACACTCCAAACTCCACTATGGCCAAGACCAAAGAGCTGTCAAAGAACACCAGAAACAAAATTGTAGATCTGCACCAGGCTGGGAAGACTGAATCTGCAATAGGTAAGCAGCTTGGTTTGAAGAAATCAACTGTGGGAGCAATTATTAGGAAATGGAAGACATACAAGACCACTGATAATCTCCCTCGATCTGGGGCTCCACGCAAGATCTCACCCCGTGGGGTCAAAATGATCACAAGAACGGTGAGCAAAAATCCCAGAACCACACGGGGGGGACCTAGTGAATGACCTGCAGAGAGCTGGGACCAAATTAACAAAGCCTACCATCAGTAACACACTACGCCGCCAGGGACTCAAATCCTGCAGTGCCAGACGTGTCCCCCTGCTTAAGCCAGTACATGTCCAGGCCCGTCTGAAGTTTGCTAGAGAGCATTTGGATGATCCAGAAGAAGATTGGGAGAATGTCATATGGTCAGATGAAACCAAAATATAACTTTTTGGTAAAAACTCAACTCGTCGTGTTTGGAGGACAAAGAATGCTGAGTTGCATCCAAAGAACACCATACCTACTGTGAAGCATGGGGGTGGAAACATCATGCTTTGGGGCTGTTTTTCTGCAAAGGGAACAGGACGACTGATCCGTGTAAAGGAAGGAATGAATGGGGCCATGTATCGTGAGATTTTGAGTGAAAACCTACTTTCATCAGAAATCCATTGAAGATGAAACGTGGCTGGGTCTTTCAGCATGACAATGATCCCAAACACACCGCCCGGGCAACGAAGGAGTGGCTTCGTAAGAAGCATTTCAAGGACCTGGAGTGGCCTAGCCAGCCTCCAGATCTCAAACCCATAGAAAATCTTTGGAGGGAGTTGAAAGTCTGTGTTGCCCAGCAACAGCCCCAAAACATCATTGCTCTAGAGGAGATCTGCATGGAGGAATGGGCCAAAATACCAGCAACAGTGTGTGAACCTTGTGAAGACTTACAGAAAACGTTTGACCTCTGTCATTGCCAACAAAGGGTATATAACAAAGTATTGAGATAAACTTTTGTTATTGACCAAATACTTATTTTCCACCATAATTTGCAAATAAATTCATAAAAAATCCTACAATGTGATTTTCTGGATTTTTTTCTTCTCATTTTGTCTGTCATAGTTGAAGTGTACCTATGATGAAAATTACAGGCCTCTCATCTTTTTAGTGGGAGAACTTGCACAATTGGTGGCTGACTAAATACTTTTTTGCCCCACTGTATATGCATAAAAATGATGCCAGCCGATTCATGATTTCGACTGGCTGAGAAACGCTGCCTGCCTCTCTCTCTCTCATCCCTACTCCCGACCCCTACATGTTCATTACATTACTATGGGACAGTTGGAGATAGAATTTGAATATTGAAACAATGTTGCAAATGTCAGCGAGACAGACAGCAAGGTTTATACAAATCTCCACAGTTAAACTAAATGTTAGTCTAAAAGAAATGTGAGATCATGCTTTTTAGAGTGGAGATCAAGTTTATAACTTCCCTTCCTGGGCGGATGAGACAGTGGATTGCACAGTCAGATGGAACAAAGTAAATAGGCATTTTAACGTCATAGATTTAGCCAGTGGTAACTTGTGGAATAGACACCGGCTGAAATGCGCTTTTAACCAATCAGCATTCAGGATTAGACCCAACCATTGTATAATACCAGACATTTCCTTTCATGTCAGTGAAGGGAAGTGAACAAGTACACTTGATGGAGAGGTTATTTGGATGCACTCAATGTGACAGAAAATACATCCGTTTTGCTGTCTGGTGCAGACAGCAAAACGGATGTATTTTCTGTCACATTGAGTGCATCCAAATAACCTCTCCATCAAGTGTACTTGTTCACTTCCCTTCACATAGGTGCTATGTAGCACAAATTATATAGAAACGGTTGTAATGTTCCTTTTCAGACTAAAAAGCCTAATGTGCCTTGAATTAACATTTTTCTTCCCATGTCCAGCTCACAGAATTAAACGACAATAGTTATTTTATTAGGTGACATTTGGAGCATTACCTGGATAATACATGAGACCGTAACCTACACTGCTCAAAAAAATAAAGGGAACACTTAAACAACACAATGTAACTCCAAGTCAATCACACTTCTGTGAAATCAAACTGTCCACTGAGGAAGCAACACTGATTGACAATACATTTCACATGCTGTTGTGCAAATGGAATAGACAACACCTCTCCATCAAGTGTACTTGTTCACTTCCCTTCACTGACATGAAAGGAAATGTCTGGTATTATACAATGGTTGGGTCTAATCCTGAATGCTGATTGGTTAAAAGCGCATTTCAGCCGGTGTCTATTCCACAAGTTACCACTGGCTAAATCTATGACGTTATAGGCAATTAGCAAGACACCCCCAATAAAGGAGTGGTTCTGCAGGTGGTGACCACAGACCACTTCTCAGTTTCTATGCTTCCTGGCTGATGTTTTGGTCACTTTTGAATGCCGGCGGTGCTTTCACTCTAGTGGTAGCATGAGACGGAGTCTACAACCCACACAAGTGGCTCAGGTAGTGCAGCTCATCCAGGATGGCACATCAATGCGAGCTGTGGCAAGAAGGTTTGCTGTGTCTGTCAGCGTAGTGTCCAGAGCATGGAGGCGCTACCAGGAGACAGGCCAGTACATCAGGAGACGTGGAGGAGTCCGTAGGAGGGCAACAACCCAGCAGCAGGACCGCTACCTCCGCCTTTGTGCAAGGAGGAGCAGGAGGAGCACTGCCAGAGCCCTGCAAAATGACCTCCAGCAGGCCACAAATGTGCATGTGTCTGCTCAAACGGTCAGAAACAGACTCTATGAGGGTGGTATGAGGGCCCGACGTCCACAGGTGGGGGTTTTGCTTACAGCCCAACACCGTGCAGGACGTTTGGCAATTGCCAGAGAACACCAAGATTGGCAAATTTGCCACTGGCGCCCTGTGCTCTTCACAGATGAAAGCAGGTTCACACTGAGCACATGTGACAGACGTGACAGTCTGGAGACGCCGTGGAGAACGTTCTGCTGCCTGCAACATCCTCCAGCATTACCGGTTTGGCGGTGGGTCAGTCATGGTGCCGCACAGCCCTCCTTGTGCTCGCCAGAGGTAGCCTGACTGCCATTAGGTACCGAGATGAGATCCTCAGACCCCTTGTGAGACCATATGCTGGTGCGGTTGGCCCTGGGTTCCTCCTAATGCAAGACAATGCTAGACCTCATGTGGCTGGAGTGTGTCAGCAGTTCCTGCAAGAGGAAGGCATTGATGCTATGGACTGGCCCGCCCGTTCCCCAGACCTGAATCCAATTGAGCACATCTGGGACATCATGTCTCGCTCCATCCACCAACGCCACGTTGCACCACAGACTGTCCAGGAGTTGGCGGATGCTTTAGTCCAGGTCTGGGAGGAGATCCCTCAGGAGACCATCCGCCACCTCATCAGGAGCATGCCCAGGCGTTGTAGGGAGGTCATACAGGCACGTGGAGGCCACACACACTACTGAGCCTCATTTTGACTTGTTTTAAGGACATTACATCAAAGTTGGATCAGCTTGTTGTGTGGTTTTCCACTTTAGTTTTGAGTGTGACTCCAAATCCAGACCTCCATGGATTGATACATTTGATTTCCATTGATAATTTGTGTCATTTTGTTGTCAGCACATTCAACTATGTAAAGAAAAAAGTATTTAATAAGAATATTTCATTCATTCAGATCTAGGATGTGTTATTTTAGTGTTCCCTTTATTGTTTTGAGCAGTGTATATAATAACAGACACTGATGTGAACTCCTAAGACCCAATCATTCAACGTAGAATGTTTTTTTTATACAGTAATTGTTTAATTCTCAAACTACAAATACACAGGCTGAAGGTCCCACCAGCCCATACACACAGATCACTTGACAAACACAAAAGAGTAGAGAAGGAAATAATTAAACAAGACGTGACCCATGTGACTCACAGCTCAGGGTGCTTTCAAGACAACTTTAAACTTAGGTGGAAAAAAGGTCAAATCACAACGTCAGTGAGCTACAGGTCGGAATGTTGGAGTTCTAGAAAGATGCTGAGTGTCTGACTTGGAATTCTGATTTGAATGACCGCCAGGTGTTCACAGTTGTCTTGATCGCTCAGAAGTCTGAGATTTCCAGGTTCCCAGTTGTTTTGAATGCAGACAGACTAGCAGGGTTTCGACTAGTTACCACAGCCACAAAATCATAATTAGATTTTAGATGAGTTTAATAGTCACATGTACAGGGTTGCAGATGTAATTACAGGGTGCAGTGAAAAGGGGTAGCTGATTAGTGGTGGCTATTCAGCAGCCTGATGGTCTGGGGATAGAAGCTATTGGCCAGTCTTACAGTTTTTGCCATGATGCTCCTATACTGCCCATGTCCGAGTGATGGAAACTGGAGAACAGGCCATGGCTGGGGTCCCTGATGATTTTTTTGGGCCTTCCTGCAACACCTGGTGTTGTAGCTGATCTGGAGGGCAGGCAGTGTGTGTTCGGCTGAACGTACCACCCTCTGTAGCGCCTTGCGGTCCTTGGTGGTGGAGTTGCCGCACCAGGCTGTGATACATCCCGACAGTATGCTCTCGATGGTGCTCCTGTAGAACACTGTAAGGCCCCTCTGGGACACACTGAATTTCTTCAACATTCTGAGATTAGAGTCGCTGTCATAAAAATGTATGGAAACAAAAATTAGCTTTTTGGTGGTTTTAAGGTTAGGGTTAGGCATAAGGTTAGCAGTGTGGTTAGGTTTAAAATCACATTTTAAGAAGATAAATTGTATAAATTAGCAGGGTTTTGACTTTGTGGCTGTGGTAACTAGTGACGACCAACTAGCACAGCATGGTCCAGTTGCATTAAACATCTTAAAGCTGCAATATGTAACTTTGTGGGCGGCCCACTAAATTATATTTCTCTCATTCTCATTGAAAGGAACTCTAAGTAGGGATATATCTGTTTTATGTGCACTGTTTCTATGCTTCTTGTTAAGTTATTAGGCGAGCTATTAGAATTTTAGTGATTTCTGCATAGTGCATCTTTAAGTGTTTCCCTTCAAGGAATATCTGGTTAGAATGGAGACGACTTGATTCACTTGGCGTGTTTGAGTGGTAAGGTGAAAGGAGCCGACTGTAGACGGAAGGGGGTACATATGCACCGACAGCAAGTCAGACAACTTGTGCTGTTTCTTGGAAATGCAACAGTGTCAGATATGGCATTCACCTTTGTTATTGATGAAGAAGTGGATGCAATGGAAGTACCACTTCTCCTACACGAAGCTGAACATGATCAACGTGGTCAAAGGAAGTAATATCCTGATAAGGACATAAGATATCAACCCAAGCTGCCTATTTCAACCTTTATGTTGCTTTTGTCAGTAAGAAAGTGAAAAACAGAATTGGATTAAATCCCATAATGGACAAAACACTCACTGTACAGAAAATGATTAAATTAAGCATGCACACAGTTACTGGGTAAAAATTTAAATGATTAGACAACACATGTACATCAGTTCACATAAATTACTGGGTAAACAATATGCCAAGCAGTCAAATGCACTCACTATTGACCCCACGATTGGGGTCTGGGGTACTTGCTCATTAAGGGCCGGTTTCCCAGACACAGATTAATTGTCTACAATTGCCAGTGTAGAAATCCCCTAAAATAACCCATGTATACTAATTGTAGGCTAACCATGGAACATTACAGTAAGCTATATAAATAAATAAAGAGTCGCACGCTGTCTCTCTCTCTCTCTCTCTCTCTCTCTCTCTCTCTCTCTATATATATATATATATATATATATATATACACATAAACTTCCAGTAATTTATTGGGTAAAACACCCATGTTTTGGCATCACTGCCTTCAGGGTGATGTCATGAATGCTTGAAACAGGTTATATAGACAAACAGAGCAATTAGATCAACCAATGACAATAGTGAGGGGTGCCATAATTATTAGGTTGATTAGAATGAATTGAGTGAAACTGTTAAAAGACAATAGTTTACAGCACATGGAATATACAGTTACAGTCAGAAGTTTACATACACTTATGTCGGAGTCATTCAAACTTGTTTTTCAACCACTCCACAAATGTCTTGTTAACAAACTATAGTTTTGGCAAGTCGGTAAGGGCATCTACTTTGTGCATGACACAAGTAATTTTTCAAAAAATTGTTTACAGACGTATTATTTCACTTATAATTCACTGTATCACAATTCCAGTGGGTCAGAAGTTTACATACACTAAGTTGACTGTGCCTTTAAACAGCTTGGAGAATTCCAGAAAATGATGTCATGGCTTTAGAAGCTTCTGATAGGCTAATTGACAACATTTGAGTCAATTGGAGGTGTACCTGTGGATGTATTTCAAGTCCTATCTTCAAACTCAATGCCTCTTGGCTTGACATCATGGGAAAATCAACAGAAATCAGCCAAGACCCCAGAAAAGAAAAAAGATTCTCCACATGTCTGGTTCATCCTTGGGAGCAATTTCCAAATGCCTGTAGGTACCACGTTCATCTGTACAAACAATAGTATGCAAGTATAAACACCATGGGACAACAGCCGTCATACCGCTCAGGAAGGAGATGTGTTCTGTCTCCTAAAGATGAACGCACTTTGGTGCAAAAAGTGCAAATCAATCCCAGAACAACAGCAACGGACATTCTGAAGATTCTGGAGGAAACAGGTACAAAAGTATCTATATCCACAGTAAAATGAGTCCAATATCGACATAACCTGAAAGGCCGCTCAGTTAGGAAGAAGCCACTGCTCCAAAACCGTCATAAAAAAAGCTATACTACAGTTTGCAACTGCACATGGAGACAAAAATTGTACTTTTTGGAGAAATGTCTGATGAAACAAAAATAGAACTGTTTGGCCATAATGACCATCGTTATGTTTGGATGAAAAGGGGGAAGCTTGCAAGCCGAAGAACACCATCCCAACCGTGTAGCACGAGGGTGGCAGTGTGCTTTGCTGCAGGAGGGACTGGTGCACTTCACAAAATAGATGGCCACATGAGGGAGGAAAATTATGTGGATATATTGAAGCAACATCTCAAGACATCAGTCAGGAGGTTAAAGCTTGGTTGCAAATGGTTTTTCCAAATGGACAATGACCCCGAGCATACTTCCAAAGTAGTGACAAAATGGCTTAAGGACAACAAAGTCAAGGTATTGGAGTGGCCATCACAAAGCCCTGACCTCAACCCTATAGAACATTTGTGGGCAGAACTGAAAAAGCGTGTTTGAGCAAGGAGGCCTACAAACCTGACTCAATTACACCAACTTTATCAGGGGGTATGGGCCAAAATTCACTCAACTTATTGTGGGAAGCTTGTGGAAGGCTACCTGAAACTTTTGAACTAAGTTAAACCATTTTTAATGGCAATGCTACTAAATACTAATTGAGTGTATGTAAACTTCTGACCCACTGGGAATATGATGAAAGAAATTAAAGCTGAAATGAATCATTCTCTCTACTATTATTCTGACAATTCATTCTTAAAATAAAGTGTTGATTCTGACTGACCTAAAATAGGGATTTTTTTACTAGGATTAAATGTCAGGAATTGTGAAAAACTGTTTAAATGTTTTGGCTAAGGTGTATGTGAACTTCTGACTTAAACTGTATTAGTCTATTATAATATGGAAACATAATTAGATATTGTACATAATATTAGCATCAACATACATTATTTAATTAATTTCACATATGTAATTGTTTCCAATATCTTTAAGAATATGTTAATTTATAAGACCTGTTCATAAAAAATAACCGAGAAGAAAAAAATGTCATAAGAGCCTGAGATCAAAGTTAATATTCAGAGCACTAGGGGTCAATGGTTTTAGAGAGGATGTCCAATATGCCTCCCTCTATAGTAGTCGGATCTCGACGTTACCTCCTCTCCTTGGTAGAGTAACATGCTCAGTGCCTGTGTATTTGAGGTAAGAGATGGAATGGTTAGCTTCAACAAAGTGAGCTGCTACTGGGTAGTCAATGTTCTTACACCTGATTGAGCTGCGGTGTTCAGCTATGCGATATTTTAATTGTCTTTTCGTTTTTCCTACGTAGACTTTCCCACATGAACAGGTGATGTCTTGCATGAGCTGATACCCCTCACAGGGACTTTTCGACCCGTATGTTTTTGTAGTGCTGTTGCACTGTGCGCATGCGGCATATTTATATGTCCCATTTGGAATGGGTGTCAAGAGTGTTTGAGTGGGCTAAGGTCAGATCTCACTAATGTTCTCACTATCCCCAATATTGCGACCACGCTTACAGACCACAAGATACGGTATTATTGTTCACTCTGATTGGTCGAGGACCTACAACACCGCCTCTGTCGTACCCTGATTGGCTTGATGAATGCACAGGAATGCTGCCATTGGTCTCAACACCTCTACGGGTTTCCCACTGTTTTGTGGCATTTGCTAAGGAGCTCCGTTGAACTAAAGAAGCTAACGTTAGCTAGAAAACAACACACTAGACTAGGTACGTATTGAATACCATATAAATTCATTGGTTAAGCGAATGATATTTAATAAATAGATGTAGCTTCTGGTGTATGACAATTTATGTTGTCTGGTGGTGGTTAGCTACCTGCTGTCTCAGACACAGGACTCTGACTCTTGTTCTTGACACAGCTAGCAAGCAACTATAGCTACATTTATGAAACAATGTTGGCATTTTCCCCCTCGAACTATTCATATCAGCAGGTATTTAGCTTGCTTGTTAGCTAACTAAGTCGTCTTCAGTTGGTGATTTGAGGCTGGCCATATAGCTGGAGGAACCAACTTTAACTAGATAACGTTAGATAGCAAATGTTGCAATCCTTGGCAAATAGCAAGGCTAACAGTGGTTCGTGTAACGTTACCTCTTCATTATTAGTTTGTTAGTTTAACCCAAGTTCCGATAACCATTTGTCGGGATACTTATTAGCTACAAACATAAAACCAAACCGCAAGAGGGCTCTAAGTTAGCTAACGTTACTAGGGGAGAGTGGCGTAAATTGAGCTAAAGAGGTACGTTAAGCCACTCTTCTAGGAAAACATACACAAAATGTGTAATTTAACCAACTATTTAGCTTCGAGGTCATCATTTCATGAAAAAAACACATGGAATGGTGCTCAGCAAGTAAAAAACAAAGAATTTCACCAAGTCAAATTCATTTATTGTTAGAGGTTTCATAATACTTGTATCAAAACCAAAGTAGATCATTTCTATACATCAATTGGGGTCCCCTATAAGCGCATGGGGTAAGTCTTGCCAATGGCAAGTTGAACAAATTGAAGTGTTTCTTCCCAGGCATGACGCAAGGCATTATCACTGGGATATGAGGTAACAACAGGGTTCAAATTAAGACAAAAAGTGGGTGTGTTGAATTGTGTTTGGGAAATAAAGATGGACATGGTTTTAAAAAGGTTATGGTAATCTTTAATTCAGTATAGACATATTTAGGCGGCATAATGTATACTGTCGTGCAGCTCAACTTATCCCATACCCAAGGTAAGTTGTGCCAGGAGACCACTTTTTTGGGCAAAACTGTAATGTTTACTTGATTTCAGATTATTTCCAGGGATACACAACATCCTGAAATATATGTAGCCTAGATATCTTTGTTAGAAACAATTCTATATTTCCCTTGACGGAGTGATGCTGAATGTAAAACATTAAACCTACCCCACTCTCCTACTGGTTAACAAGTGCTTTCACAGACTGACAGCTGGCAAACAACACTACACAAGTTTCAAATGAGACAAAAGGGAGATCATTGTAGTCGCATAACAAAGTTCCAGATTTGGTGCATTGGTACCGCTTACCGTGCAGTAGCAGAGAGAACAGTCTATGACTTGGGTAGCTGGACAATTTTTAGGGCCTTCCTCTGACACCGCGTGGTACGTGCCGTACGCACTACCCTCTGTAGCATCTTCTGGTCAGATGCCAAGCAGTTGCCGTACTAAGCAGTGATGCAGCCAGTCAAGATTCTCTCAATGGTGCAGCTGTATACATTTTTGAAGATCTGTGGGGTGATGCCTTATCTTTTCATCCACAGGAGGGGGAAGAGGCGTTGTCGAGGCCTCTTCATGACTGTGTTGTTGTGTGGACCATGATAGATCATCAGTGATGTGGACACAGTGGAATTTGAAGCTCTAGACCCACTCCACTATGGCCATGTTGATGTGAATGTAGTCCACGATCAGCTCCTTTTTCATTCTTATGTTGAGAGAGGTTGTTGTCTTGGCACCACACTTCCAGGTCTCTGACTTCCTCCTTATATGCTGTCTCATTGTCATTGGTGATCAGGCCTACCACCATCGTGTCGTCTGCATACTTAATGGTTTTTGAGTCGTGCTTGGCCACCCGGCCGTGGGTGCACTGGGAGTACAGGAGGGGACTAAGCAGGGACCCCTGAGGGGCCCCAGTGTTGAGGGTCAGCGTGGCAGATGTGTTGTTTATTTTCACCACCTGGGGCGGCCCGTCCAGGATTCAGTTGCAGAAGGAGGTGTTCAGTCTCAGGGTCCTTACCTTAGTGATGTTCTTGGGGGGCACAATGGTGTTGAACACTGGGCTGTACTCAATGAACTACATTCTCACTCTGTTGCTTTAATTACAACCTTCAGATACTTTTATGTAGCAAAGGTAATCAAGCCCATATTGGTATGTGATACAGGAAACATATTGAAAATAAAAACAGACCTACATCCTAGTTATTGAAAATGTAATGTGTTTGAATGTAATGCGTGGTTTACTGTGTTGCCTGTCAGGGGTACCGACAGGCCTACATTTTGTAGTACAAAATGTTCTATTAGTACAACCAAAAGTGGTAGGAATCTGTTTTAGACCTTTTGTGTCCATTCTATGCCCTATACGGAAATCTACTGGTCTCGGCCTTTATGGAAATAGAGACATAAATTACAATCAGCTAATAGCAGGGTTTAATGGTCTTGTTCTTTCCTCTGTAGGATAAAGACTTGGAGCCAAAATGGCATCAGACTCCCCGCGCAGACCAAGCCGCTGTGCTGGAGGGGTTGTGGTACGAGCACAAGCTGCCACGTAAGGACACACACACACACAATAAACACACACACACAAAAATAGGTTTTCAGCTATTCCAGCGGATGGGTCTGGGCAGCCAACTAATACAAGTTTCCCCCTGCAAAGACATATTACCTAACATCACATGATGGTTGTTATTAACCATCGGTTTCAGACATGCTTCAGTGCTATGGATTGATATGGTCTGGTTCAATATATTTCCTTACCACTTTTCTGAGGTAGAGATGGCGTTACAGAGTGTTATCTGCAACCAATTTGACTGAATAAAGTGCCAAGATAATACTTATATCTATGCATACACTACCTTCCATAATTTTAAACGTTATACTTATAGGTATGTATACAGTACCAGTCAAAAGTTTGAACACACCTACTCATTCATGGGGTTTTCTTTATTTATATTATATTCTACATTGCAAAATAATAGTGAAGACATCAAAACTATGAAATAACACATGGAAGCATGTGGTAACAAATGTAAATGTATTTAAGTTTCTTCAAAGTAGCCACCCTTTGCCTTGATGACAGCTTTGCACACTCTTGGCATTCTCTCAACCAGCTTAATGAGGTAGTCACATGGAATGCATTTCATTTAATAGGTGTGCCTTGTTAAAAGTTAATTTGTGGAATTTCTTTCTTCCTTAATGTGTTTGAGCATATCAGTTGTGTTGTGACAAGGTAGGGGTGGTATACAGAATAGAGGTCGACCAATTAAATCGGAATGGCCGATTTAATTAGGGCCGATTTCAAGTTTTCATAACAATCGGAAATCTGCATTTTTGGGCGCCGATTTGCCGAGTTTTATATTTTTTTATACCTTTATTTAACTATGCAAGTCAGTTAACACATTCTTATTTTCAATGACGGCCTAGGAACGGTGGGTTGACTGCCTCGTTCAGGGGCAGAACGACAGATTTTCACCTTGTCAGCTTGGGGGATCCAATCTTGCAACCTTACAGTTAACTAGTCCAACGCAATAATGACCTGCCTCTCTCGTTGCACTCCACAAGGAGACTGAAAAATCATAATCGGTCGACCTCTAATACAGAAGCTATCTTTATTTGGTGAAAGACCAAGTCTAAATTATGGCAAGAGCAGCTCAAATAAGCAAAGAGAAATGACAGTCCATCATGACTTTAAGACATGAAGGTCAGTCCATGTGGAACATTTCAAGAACTTTGAGCATTTCCTCAAGTGCAGTCAGTGTGTCCAGTCTTTTGACTGGTACTGTACACATTCAGCAAGGTAATACTCTTATGTTATTACAGTGAGCAGTCGTATATGGAGAGTGTTGTGACCTTCCTCCAAGATGTGGTCCCTCAGGTAAGACCGTTTTCATTGATTGTCGTCTTTTCTCCAGTAACATCAATGTATATTACATTTACATGTTACCATTAACCAGATTGACTAGTTTACTCAGGCTGTCAATGGTATTTTTACAGGGCGTAATAACTATATTATTAACTAAATCACACATTATCCACAGAGATCCTATTGAAGTTCCTAGATTTAATTCTATGACATGAACAGACTCAGTAATAATTTAATCTGATTTAATTTTGTCTATTCAAGGCATACACAGGTGCACCCCCAACTGATGAAAAAGAGAAAATAGTTTGGGTCAGATTTGAGAAAGCTGACCTCAATGGTAAGTCTAAGAACAGTTTCAAAGCTTCCCCCATCGACTGTCTTTTGTTCACTCATGAGGTGGACACACACATTTTGATAACAATGAGGCAAGATATCACTTGTTATCTGGTATTTTAAATCTACAGATTAGGTTAAACCATATATATATATAAATAACAGGTTCTAGAATATTTGGAGTGGACTGAAATATGCTGATAAGTGGCCTCTTCTTACAATGTCTGGGAAGAAAATAGTTTAAATGTGACACATGAATAGTTCCTTTGGCAGGCGTTGTTTGTCAACCATTTGATGGTTCATTTCTTGTAAGGACTTTGAGTGACAGGCCTGATGTATCTCAGCGGCACGTGTGTTTGTGTGCGTGCACACCAGATCTCTCCCTCAATCTGACAGCAGATGTGTTGATTAGACACAGCATCATTGGCTGTGTTTATAAAACATTCTACCACTTTGAAGAGGACTCAATTAGAACTTCACTGTTCCTGCTTTGCATGGTCAATGTAAAGCAAATGGTTCCATAGAGTTGACACACATTCAAAGTAGCTAGGGTTGAATATTATTTAAATGAATGCACTGGAACACTTAAACCCCAAACATAGTTCTACAATGTGAAACAGTTCATTCAAAAATATTTTTGAACTTGACAAAGACAGTTTCATGTTTCTTGGGACCAGGATTCATCATTTTAGATAGCAGCAACAAACATAGCAGTAAAATGTATTTTATAAACTGATTATACACAGAATATACAAAACATTAAGAACACCTGCTCTTTTCATTACAGACTGACCAGGTGAATCCAGGTGACAGCTATGCTCCCTTATTGATGTCACTTGTTAAATCCACTTCAGTCAGTGTATATGAAGGGGAGGAGATGGGTTAAAAGAAGGATTTTTAAGCCTTGGAACAATTGAGACATGGATTGTGTGTGTGCCATTCAGAGGGCGAATGGGCAAGACGAAAGATGTGTCTGCCTTTTGAAAGGGTTATGGTTGTAGGTGCTGGGGGGGTTGTGCAACTCAGTGTTAGGAAGGTTTTCCTACTGTTTTGTAATCTCAATGGATGTTTGTGGGGAGAGACACCGACACAGATCCATACACAAAACAGGCACATACAACAGTTATGATGTCTGGGTCTCTGGGATGCATCCTGCTACAGAAATGCCCTGGTTTGGATTAGTCAATTCAAATCAAAATAAGTTTTAATCAGTCTACAGAGTTGACTGAATAGAAATGTAGAAACTATCAAAATAGAGTCGCACAGTCCGTATATAAACTCCCAGTAATTTATTGGGTTTTTACCAACGTTTCGGCATCATGTGCCTTCTTCAGGGTAATGTCATAAATACTTGTACCAGGTTATGTAGACAAATATTGCAATTAGTGCTAGTGAGGGGTGTGTCATAATGATTAAGTTAATTAGTGAAACTGTTAAACTATTGTTTTTATGACATAAAATATATTAGGCTATTGTAATCATATAGAAACATAATTGAATATTGTACATGATATTAGCATCAACAGGGGGAACATATTAGGTGTACGCTAATAAGCTGTAGAAAAAAATATATACAATTATAAGACTTGTTCATAAGAAGTGCCTGAGATCAAACTCAGTATTGAGACCACTAGGGGTCAATGTTTTTGGATAGGATATCCAGTAAGCCTCCCTTTGTAGTAGTCGGATCTCGACGTTACCTCCTCTCCTTGGTAGAGTAACATGCTCAGTGCCTGTGTATTTGAGGGAGGAGATGGAATGGTTAGCTTCAACAAAGTGAGCTGCTACTGGGTAGTCAATGTTCTTACACCTGAATGTTCAGGTGTTCAGCTATGCGATATTTTAATTGTCTTTTCATTTTTCCTGCGTAGACTTTCCCACATGAACAGGTGATAATACAAATATCGTATTTTGGTAGTTTTAATAGTTTATTCGCCATAGGTCAGCACTTCCACACAAACACATTTTTCTGGGTGTGCGCCAACTCTTGTTTTTCCCCCGTATATAGATGTATAACATCCCTGTATGTTTTGCTGTGTCTCCATCAGATACGTCCCGCTCCCCAGAGTTCCTGGAGATGCACAGTGGCAGCAGTGACCCTCCTCTCTGCCTCATGATTGGTTACGCCGACGGGATGCAAATCTGGAGCATATCCGTGAGTAAAGACCACCTATAACATAAAGACCACCTGTAACATAAAGACCACCAGTAACACAACCAACTGGTGTTGGTGTTGAAGTCAATAGAAAGATGTTCATACAACGACAACAGACCACAGAGACGTTATCGTGTCTGACTTCCAGTACTCCTTGTCCCCCACTAGATGTCAGGATATACCAGGGTGTTACAGCTATTCTCTTCTTAAAATGCTCCAGGCAATTCCAAGTCCTGACAACTTCTGCACAAATGGTCTCTCTAGGATCTGTGTTGTGGGTGTTGAAATATGAGATGCGGGTCTTTGTGTTGTGGGTGTTCAAATGAAATATTTAAAGTGTAGAGCTGTTTACATTTGATGAGCAGGGTGGGTGCTTCCCACAGGACACTACTCTCTCCAGGCCCCACAATTACAGGACACATAGCGCCTTTTGTGCACTAGGGCTGGGAATTGCCAGGGACCTCAAGATACAGAATTATCACGATACTTAGGTGCCGCTACGATATGTATTGTGATTTTTATTGCAATTCGATGTTCCAAACGTATTGCTCACCATAAGTCTGCTGCAAAGGGACGAGAGAGCCATGAGAAAACAAGTTTTGATCGTCATGGAAATAAAAGTGTTGAAAAAGTAGCTCCCTATTTTAAAAAGAAGATGGAGAACAGGCTATGAAATTAAATACTTGAGTTTTGGTGCAGGTACAGCCAACTAGCACAAACGTTATATTGCGATATTGTCAATATGATATATTGTCAAAAATAATATCCCAATATGTAACTATCACCCCCCCACATCACTATTTTGCACCCACATGGAGCAGACTTCCGCAGTAGAGACATGCACAGGCCTCCACAAGGTGAGGAAAATCATGGAGGTGAGAGACTGGCCACTCATTTCCTCCTCTCCTCCTCACCTGTCACTGAGGAGGTAGACTTAGCCAACAAGATGGAGGACATTTGATATTCTTAGAAGGTGGTTTGTTTTGATGTGACCTGTCTCATCCCAGGGTCAAATATTTATGAGGATGAATATGGATTGAAGTAAAGTAAGAAACTACTTACTGAGAAACGTAGTAGTGGTAATGGCATTAAACTTTTTCCTGCAATTTCTTTTCACCCAGATTTGTATTCTTTAGAGTTAATATCAAAGACCAACAAGGAGGAAATGTATTGGCTATTTGAAAGATCTGTTTTGAAACAACCATTTTTTCAACCACAGTAAATTTGTTTCCAGGAATATTGAGAAATTCTCTTGGAAAATCATTAGAGGAATTTGTCAGCTCAAAACTTAACAAATAACCCGCATCTCTGCAACGGCCTCCATTTAGGACTATCAGGTTTCAGGTGCAAGCTGTCACAGAAACATGCAAACTTAACATACAGTTTAAGTCAGAAGTTTACATACACCTTAGCCAAATACATTTAAACTCAGTTTTTCACAATTCCTGACATTTAATAGTAGTACAAATTCCCTGTCTTAGGTCAGTTAGGATCACCACTTTATTTTAAGAATGTGAAATATCAGAATAATAGTGGAGAGTGATTTATTTCAGCTTTTATTTCTTTCATCACATTCCCAGTGGGTCAGAAGTTTACATATACTCAATTAGTATTTGGTAGCATTGCCTTTAAATTGTTTAACTTGGGTCAAACATTTTAGGTATCCCTGACTTGGTTGTCCTTAAGCCATTTTGCCACAACTTTGGAAGTATGCTTGGGGTCATTGTTCATTTGGAAGACACACCAAGGTTTAACTTCCTGACTGATGTCTTCAGATGTTGCTTCAAATATATCCACATAATTTTTCTTCCTCATGATGCCATCTATTTTGTGAAGTACACCAGTCCCTCCTGCAGCAAAGCATCCCCACAACATGATGCTGCCACCCCCGTGATTCACGGTTGGGATGGTGTTCTTCGGCTTGCAAGTCCCCCCTTTTTCCTCCAAACATAACAATGGCCAAACGGTTCCAGTTTTGTTTCATCAGACCAGAGGACATTTATCTAAAAAGTACAATCTTTGTCCCCATGTGCAGTTGCAAACTGTAGTATTGCTTTCTTATGACGGTTTTGGAGCAGTGGCTTCTTCCTTGCTGAGTGGCCTTTCAGGTTATGTCGATATAGGACTCGTTTTACTGTGGATATAGATACATTTGTACCTGTTTCCTCCAGCATCTTTACAAGGTCCTTTGCTGTTGTTCTGGGATTGATTTGCACTTTTAGCACCAAAGTACGTTCATCTCTAGGAGACAGAACGCGTCTCCTTCCTGAGCGGTATGACTGCTGCTTCTTCCCATGGTGTTTATACATGCGTACTATTGTTTGTACAGATGAATTTTATTTTATTTTTTTATTTTACCTTTATTTAACCAGGCAAGTCAGTTAAGAACACATTCTTATTTTCAATGACGGCCTGGGAACAGTGGGTTAACTGCCTGTTCAGGGGCAGAACGACAGATTTGTACCTTGTCAGCTCTGGGGTTTGATCTCACAACCTTCCGGTTACTAGTCCAACGCTCTAACCACTAGGCTACCCTGCCGCCCTGAACGTGGTACCTTCAGGTGTTTGGTTCATCCTGGTTCATGTTTGGTTCATTTGAGGTCTTGGCTGATTTCTTTTGATTTTTCCCACGATGTCAAGCAAAGAGGCACTGAAATTGAAGGTATGACTTGAAATATGTCCACGTGTACACCTCCAATTGACTCAAATTATGTAAATTAGCCTATCTGAAGCCATGGCATAATTTTCTGTAATTTTCCAGATGTTTAAAGGCACAGTCAACTTAGTGTATGTAAACTTCTGACCCACTGGAATTGTGATACAGTGAATGATAAGTGAAATAATCTGTCTGTAAACAATTGTTGGAAAAATTACTTGTGTCATGCACAAAGTAGATGTCTTAACTGACTTGCCAAAACTATAGTTTGTTAACAAGAAATTTGTGGAGTGGTTGAAAAACGAGTTTTAAAGACTCCAACCTAAGTGTATGTAAACTTCCGACTTCAACTGTACATCCTATGAGCTCTGAACAGACTAATTCCTTAATCAGTACTTTCTAAACATCCACAGGCCATGAGGGAAATGACACACTCTTTCCCTCCGCACACTAAGACAGGAGGCTGTCTGACATACACACACAATGAACAACGTGTCTGTTGTTAACGCACCTCTTGAGGAGAGAGACTATAGGCAGCTAGCTATCGATGTGCTACGCTAGCCTGCCTACATGGTACCATCCTGAATAAATGAGGAGAGATGGGCCATAGCCAGCTTGCTACCGATGTGCTACGCTAGCCTGCCTACATGGTACCATCCTGAATAAATGAGGAGAGATGGGCCATAGCCAGCTTGCTACCGATGTGCTTCGCTAGCCTGCCTACATGGTACCATCCAGAATAAATGAGGAGAGATGGGCCATAGCCAGCCAGCTGCAGATGTGCTGCTGCACTACATAAACTCAGCAAAAAAAGAAAGGTCCTCTCACTCTCATCTGCATTTATTTTCATTAAACTTAACATGTGTAAATATTTGTATTTGTATGAACCCCTGGTGAGACAAAACCGTGAAGAGCACTTTTTGCCAGTCCTCTCTGGTCCAACGACTGTGGGTTTGTGCCCATAGGCGACGTTGTTGCCGGTGATTTCTGGTGAGGACCTGCCTTACAACAGGCCTACAAGCCCTCAGTCCAGCCTCTCTCAGTTCCTTGTGTAACTCGGGCAGTTGTTGTTGCCATCCTGTACCTGTCCCGCAGATGTGATGTTTGGATGTACCGACCCTGGGCAGGTGGTGTTACACGTGGTCTGCCACTGCGAGGACGATCAGCTGTCCGTCCTGTCTCCCTGTAGCGCTGTCTTAGGCTTCTCACAGTATGGACATTGCAATTTATTGCCCTGGCCACATCTGCAGTCCTCATGCCTCCTTGCAGCATGCCTAAGGCACGTTCACGCAGATGAGCAGGGACCCTGGGCATCGTTCTTTTGGTATTTTTCAGAGTCAGTAGAAAGGCCTCTTTAGTGTCCTAAATTTTCATAGCTGTGACCTTAATTGTCTATTGTCTGTAAGCTGTTAGTGTCTTAACGACCGTTCCACAGGTGCATGTTCGTTAATTGTTTGTTTTTCATTGAATAAACATGGGAAACAGTGTTTAAACCCTTTACAATGAAGATCTGTGAAGTTATTTGGACTTTTACGAATTCTCTTTGATAGACAGGGTCCTGAAAAAGGGACGTTTCTTTTGAGTTTATAGTCTATTACCATCTTGAGTTGGGTATAGTTCCTTTTCAAAACCAGTTGATCAAGGATTGGAATTGACCCCAACTGGTCGATTCACTGTTAAGGTGTTTTTCCTCTTCATCTTCCCCTCTTTTTCTGTGGTTTTGTTTCCGAGACAAGTTTTTTCACTGGGTTCATATTAAGTGATGAAAGCTCCTCGGTCTCTAACCGTGAGTGGCTGTGAAGTGTTTGTGACAGTCGCTAAACCAACACCCTCTGTAATGGCACTGACTCCATAGACACACACACACACGGGCTGACACACACACACACACACACACACACACACACACACACACACACACACACACACACACACGGGCTGACACACACACGGGCTGACAGAGGGAGTTTGTTTGTGTATTACTGTCCTGTTAGATAGCCAGGGATCTTTGACTGAAAAGGTGTCGCTTGCCAGGCCCCAGGCAGATAAGTCCAAGACTAGCGTGGGCAAGTTGTTGGACTGAGTAGGTGTTGGGGGAAATGACCAGCTTTGAAGAGAGGTGTCTGTGTGAGTGCTGTTATTATTAAAACTAGCCTGAGTACAGTCCCAGATACACTGATATTTTCCCCTGTCTCCACCGGCTGCCTGGCTATGAGCTTCATCGGTTTCCAAAAGGGTGTAAAGTTATCACTGCTGGTCTGCTTTGTAGCTCAACAGTGAAAACGGCCCCTGCTTGTGTCCTTAGTACCAGACGTTGCTCTTTGTGTGTGTCCCATTTTGCTTGTCGTGTGTACCTCATGATGGAAACTAACATTTAAATCAATTGCAGTTATTTTAGGATCCCAAAACCACTATTTTTGTTTGAAAGTATTCATCATTATTCACTGATCATATTCATCCCCACCAATATGTCATGCATTGTGTCCTGTCTATGTTCACTTGTGAATATGGCCCAGATATTGTGAGTCACAACTGAGGGGTATTACAGATTAGAACAGTGTACAACACACTAGTTTCCATTTGAAAACATCCCACCCAGACCAACAAATGAAATTAATAAAATGATAAAAAATAAAAAAATTAAACACGAAGAAGCAATTTGGCATATTGCTGTGTAGGCAGGCGGCCAATGCAATGGCGGAGAACAGAGATAGATGTTGATGCCTGGCTGTCTGTCACACAGAGCCGTGTAAGGCAAGGATGAGCTGTGGGGTAATGCTCAATGCCCGCCATATTATTATCCAAACCCCCTCCACAACACACAATCCGGCAAATTCCATTATTCTCCATTTGCCATAGGAATCCCACCGTAGTCCCAGTTATTCCCTCTATCTGTGCTCTAGTCTAATCTGTCGATTGTCACTGGGCCGAGCTGCACTTTTAATAAAAACAATGGCCCGATTCACCACTTCGAAAAGAGGCTACTAATTGCGAAAAGAGCGTTCATCCTCGGATGTGCTTATCTACTTAAGACACGCGGATTAGGGCAGCAGTATTGTGATAATGCACATTTCACTAATTTATTGCGAAAAAAAATGGGGTTTAGTGCTTAAAACAATGCACCATTACACACGTCAGAGCCACTTCAGACCACGCAAGTGTTCTGACCTGACTATACTATAAGCCTCTCTCTGGGGCCTAATGCAGGGGATAACCTTGCATCTCCGTGGCATAGAGCAGGGACACAGCTACCAGATTTATTTCCATTAACAGTTCTTGCATCTGACACATAAGTAAAGATGGGAAGCAACCTACAATAACCTCAAATATATTGGTGTCCTCCAGCTATAGATACTGTAGCGTCCCAGAACGACGGGATATAGGCCTACACAGCAGATGTGGTGGACATGTTCAAAATGTCAATGTGTCAACACTATTTCCAGAACAGTATCTATCTTCTAACCTATTATTCTTGAGTTACTATATGTTGGGCTATGTTTGATCTCAGTTCTGTTTAAAGCATTTTAGATGTCAGTCATCATAGCTCTTTTGAAAGCCATCAGCTGAGCTGACTGACTGGTTATCAGACTCTGCAGCCCATTCTGTGCTGTTGGCTCGGTCACAGAAAGAGTAGGCAGCTTGTTTGCATCGCAATGCTTTGGGGACCTTTCTTTCTTGGTGGCTATTAATGTGCGGTTTGGCTGGCACTTCAACCACCAGCCCCCCCTCCTCGACAAGCCCCTTTCCACGCAGTTGGAATAGATTATTTTGCTTACAGTGTGAACAAATCTCTCTTTGTTCCGGTCAGGGGCCCCCACATTGTCTTTTGACTTTGCCCTGCTGCCGACTTCTTAACCCTTTAGCCTCCATCCAAACCGGAGCTGTACGTTTGTGATTGTGTAGCGTTGATAATTCTATCAGTACTGTAGGTATGTGGAGCTGACTTGGCTCCTCAGAACACTGAGGCTTAATTGGAAGTATGGCCGTATTGATTATCGTAGTGACCGCTTAATAAAGACACTATCTCTCTTAACTAGTGGTCACCCCACTCAGCGCATGGAGTTTAGTATCATCAGAAAGAACAACTCCAGCCCTGCTGACTATGGCCAACTGTTAACCGTTTCTTATCAAGTGTTTCCCCTAACATTGTATAGGCGGGCTTCCCCCCTGCCGAGCTCTATTCCCTCTGTTCAGCTGGTGTTCGCTTGTCCAAGTGTCTTTGACGAAACGACACCGCAACCACAGTAAAATAACAATGTCGTCTTTTGCACACCAACTAAAGCCTTTAAAAAATAATAATACATTTGTTAAATTTCCTTTCCTTTATTTAAAAGCAATCAGAGTAAATGAATGGTTTTAGACGTTCATTGTATGCATGTATATCAGAAGGCTGGGAGAAAAAGCTGACCAGCCACTGTAATATAGTCTCAAAGCTTTTGACTTGTTACATTTACTTGTTATATTGTTGTTGATCTTGCTCTATTCTTTTTTTCCCTCTCTGTTGTAGCTGGGTGGGGAGGCCCAGGAGCTTTTCTCTGTGCGCCACGGACCTGTGAGAGCTGCCCACATCCTGCCGGCGCCCCATATCAGTGAGTATCTACCTGCTTACCTCTGCCGTCTTTTTGGTGTACCCTAACATTTCGTTTTTATGTCGTTCTACGGGTTCACATCGGACTGTCTTTGAATGTGATGCACATTGTAAGCGACGTCGTTCCCAGCGACTCAAGTCCCCAAGATGCTGTCATTCTAGAAATCAGTAGAAAAGCTCAGCTGTTTTCAGCTTGTCATGCCACATGAACCTTCTGTCTATCCACGTTAGTCAATATTTGTCCACCCAATCTACAAAGTGGAAGAAAAACGCTCTGCAGTTGAATTGATGCGTTTTGAAGGATACTGGTCTTGTTTTTCCTCTGATGTGGGTTTCAACACGGCCATGAATCTCTCCTCCTCCGTAAAAAATGCAATCGCTTAAACTCAAATCTGTTCTCGCCAGCGCTCAAGGACCGCTCTTGACACGAAGTTAAGTGTGTCACAATTTATGCTGTTTGTGTTTGCAGTGATATACCATGCATTAATTAAAGACTACCCGGTTTGTCAATAGTCAGGAGCCCCTCTCTTCCTGTTCCTATCCTAATATTAAAGGCAGTCCTGTAAGAATGATTACTGTTGGCCTCAGCTGGCTCAGAATGAAGTGCCAGAGCCCCCCCCCCCCACCAGCATTTCTCGCACAAGTAACTCATTGGCCGCATTGTATTACAGGGGTAATAGCATTTCTAAAGGTTAGGTATGGAAGAGAAGCAGGCCAGGGAAAAACATGTCCAAGGTTTTGATCTAATCATGTTCAACCAGAGACTTCAAAAGGAAAACAGAGAGGAAATATCACCTCAAGATTGCCTATGGACCGCTCTCACAGACAGACACAGTTTTATCTAATATAGAAGCATAAGCATTCACATCCTCTAAAGCCGGTACACAATTTGATTTCCCTCGTTCCACCAATGAGTTATTATCCAGGCATGAAGTTAGAATTTTCTGTCACTGCAGGTATAATTCAGAAATTAAGTGAAAAGCACAAAACTCCAGCATGTGGCGTTCTGGTGAGAAAATCAGCTTTTTGTTCTTGCTCTGTGTTCCGGTCCTTTGGCAGATTTCAACAATGCACAATGACAGCATTGAAAGGGCCCTGGACGGGGATGAAAGCCACAGACAGTAATAAGAAGCAGCAGATACGCAACACATGAGAGGAGTGATTCTCTGACCGCTAAAATAAAAATGAATTGTACTAGCGGGGGAGAGAGAGACACTGATTGCAATCTGTTATACCCAGCCGGGCGCAAACAGTGTTGCACTGTGGTGAGCTGTTAAAAGACCAATTGTTTTAGTTGGGATCCTGGGTGGGCGGTTTTGGAAAGTCCTGAAAATAGGTGTCGGTTCAAAAAAGGCAAAAGGCCCCTTCCCGGAATAGAGGCGGAAGTTGCAGTTTTCCGAAGAGAGCGTTCTGTTTATCAGTCCAGCATCCCAGAGTTTGTAACTTATGCTCTTTTCTTCCGTCCTCTGGTATAGACCATACATACACCTACCAAAATGATTCACAATACAATAGATGAGCATTGATGACAAGTGATCCTAATATGTATGAGTCCTTTGTTGATCTCTTGAACAGTAGAGTGGATGTCAGTAATAGTATTGTGTTTTTTGGTCCTCTGTGCTGGACCTGAACTCCTATGACCCAGATGCCCAGCCTCCATATTAAAGCCCTAATTACTGAAACCGCTCTGGAAATTCTATAATTTATAACAGAAAACATGTTAACTTTAGACTTGCCTTTCTCTATAAATGAGAAACACGCACTCAACACTCAAACATACGAATGTCGAATGGGCAAATGTAGATGCGCATACAGTCAACGCTCAAACATACAATTGTCGAATTTGTATGTCGAATGAGCTAAACTATATCTCTGAAATGACAGTCCACTCATAATCAAAGCGTAGTCAACACTAGTAATGAGATCTTAGATCTTTTTCTCCTGACTGTATTTACAGAAACTGTTTATTTTCCTAAATGCATTGTTCAAATGAAACCCTTTGGTCTTTCGGGGGAATCATATTTGCCTACAGCTCAATATGGTGACCCCGTTGTGATGTTTGATGACAGAAATATGAGTGCAGAAGAAAGGCTGTGTTTGGGAGTGTTAGGGGTTTGAGGACGGCATGTTGGATCTCCCACACGGCACGGTCACACCACAGGAACTCACAGTGATTACTGTCAGGGCTAAATGACTCCCCTCCACAGGCCTAACATCTTCTTCAATCTGGACTCCCACTACACGCACACACACACCGCATCCCTCCACTCCCTCCCTCCCAACACCATCTTTAAGAATGTGACAATTAAGGGAAATATGGGCTCTGTAGACTTAATGCAACATGTTTTCTCCTCCGCCCTAAATTTGTGTTCCAAATGGCACCCTAGTCTCTACATAGTGCACTACTTTGGCCAGAGCCCTATGGGACCTGGTCAAAAGTAGCGCTCAATGTAGGGAATAGGGTGCCATTTTTTACTGAATCTAAATTCTGCCCACTTGGCTTTTACCATACTGTAATTTCCCCTCCAAAACCAAAAGAATTAAACACAGAGGGAGACAAAACCCTCCTCAGCTTTGAAGGCGTTCTCTTTCTTTTTCCCCCTCTTGTTCCTCTCCTCCATACCGAGGGGAAAGATGGTTTGAGTTCAACATGTTGCGCAGAGTGCTATTTCTGGCCCTCTGTCTCTCTCCTCTTAATGTCTTCCATGCTGGTATGTTAATATATTTGATCCCCATAGGTCTTCATGTGAACCTGGGCATTATTTTGTGGTTGGTGGGGATGAGTCCTCCCAAGTTGACAGGAATGAGAGGGTCTCTCTTGTTCTATTTTATATTTTGTCTCCATTTCCTCTTCCAGAGTTTTTTGGGGGTATAACTTGATTACAGAGCTGCTGTTGTAATGTAATCAACACGCATCCTGCTGCGGGTAGTGTTGGTTAAGCGGAGTGAGTGGCTCTGGCAGGCTGGGCCGGGCCCACTACACAACAGGCCTGTCTCGCATGCATAGGGCCCCCTAATGATGAATGTTCCTCTTTGTGTTGGTCAGTTTTTTCACTGCTCTCGGTCAGTCCCTCATCATCCTTCTCTCTTCTCCTCCTAGGTCCGCTGATGATTGATGGTTTTGTGGACAAGAGGCCTCTCCTGGGGGTGTGCAAGAGCACTGGGTCCTTGGGGTGAGTACAGTACACATCCCTCATCACATCGCTTCCTGGGATATGGGATGGGTTATGCTGGGAAATGCAGTTTGGAAGGTGGTGTCTGATATCAGCGACTGACTTGACTGAATCCACGAAAGTGTGTGGGTATATATGTGTATATATACAGTTGAAGTTTACATACACTTAGGTTGGAGTCATTAAAACTCATTTTTCAACCACTCCACAAATGACTTGTTAACAAACTATAGTTTTGGCAAGTCGGTGAGGACATCTAATTTGTGCATGACAAGTAATTTTTCCAACAATTGTTTACAAACAGATTATTTCACTTATCATTCATTTTGATTCACTAATTCCAGTGGGTCAGAAGTTTACATGCACTAAGTTGACTGCCTCTAAACAGCTTGGAAAATCCCCGAAAATGATGCCATGGCTTTAGAAGCTTCAGATCGGCTAATTGACATAATGAGTCAATTGGAGGTGTACACGTAGATGTATTTCGAGTCCTACCTTCAAACTCAGTGCCTCTTTGCTTGACATCATTGGAAAATCAAAAGAAATCAGCCAAGACCCCAGAAATGTTTTTGTAGACCTCCACAAGTCTGGTTCATCCTTGGGTGCAATTTCCAAATGCCTGAAGGTGGTACCATGTTCATCTATACAAACAATAGTACGCAAGTATAAACACCATGGGACCACGCAGCCGTCATAACGCTCAGGAAGGAGACGCGTTCTGACTCCTAGACATGAACGTACTTTGGTGCGAAAAATGCGAATCAATCCCAGAACAACAGCAAAGGACCGTGTAAAGATGCTGGAGGAAACCGGTATAAAAGTGTGTATATCCACAGTAAAATGAGTCCTATATCGACATAACCTGAAAGGCCGCTCAGCAAGGAAGAAGCCACTGCTCCAAAACCGCCATAAAGAAGCAATACTTCGGTTTGCAACTGCACATGGGGACAAAGATCATACTTTTTGGAGAAATGTCCTGTGGTCTGATGAAACAAAAATCAAACTGTTTGGCCATAATGACTATCGTTATGTTTGGAGGAAAAAGGGGAGGCTTGCAAGCCGAAGAACACCATCCCAACCGTGAAGCACGGTGGTGGCAGTATCATGTTTTGTGGGTGTTTTGCTGCAGGAGGGATTGATGCACTTCACAAAATAGATGGCATCATGAGGCAGGAAAATTATGTGGATATATTGAAGCCACATCTCATTAGTCAAGACATTAGTCAGGAAGTTAATGCTTGGTCGCCAATGGGTCCTTCCAAATGGACAATGACACCAAGCATACTTCCAAAGTTGTTGCAAAATGGCTTAAGGACAACAAAGTCAAGGTATTGGAGTGGCCATCACAAAGCCCTGACCTCAATCCCATAGAAAATTTGTGGGCGGAACTGAAAAAGCCTGTGCGAGCAAGGAGGGCTACAAGCCTGACTCAGTTACACCAGCTCTGTCAGGAGGAATGGGACAAAATTCACCCAATGTATTGTGGGAACCTTGTGGAAGGCTACCCGGAACGTTAATGGCAATGCTACCAAATACTAATTGAGTGAATGTAAACTTCTGACCCACTGGGAATGTGTTGAAAGAAATAAAAGCTGAAATAAATCATTCTCTACTATTATTCTGACATTTCACATTCTTAAAATATAGTGGTGATCCTGTGACTGACCTAAGACAGGGAATTTTTACTATGATTCAGTGTCATGAATTGTGAAACTGAGTTTAAATGTATTTGGCTAAGGTGTATGTGAACTTCCGACTTCAACTGTGTGATATATATATATATACTTTGTATTTTACCACATTTTGTCACATTTTGTCTCATCGCTGCACCTCCCCAATGGGCTCAGGAGGCAAAGGTCGAGTCATACGTCCTCCGAAACATGACCCGCCAAACCGCGCTTTTTAACACCCACCCGCTTAACCCGGAAGCCAGCTGCACCAATGTGTCGGAGGAAACACTGTTCAACTGATGACCTCGTCAGCCTGCAGGCACCCAGCCTGCCACAAGGAGTCGCTAGAGCGTGGTGAGCCAAGTAATGCATCCCCAGCCAAACCCTCCCCTAACCCGGACGACGCTGGGCCAATTGTGTGCCGCCCTATGGGACTCCCGATCATGGCCGTTTGTGATACAGCCTGTGTTCGAACCCGGGTCTGTTGTGACGCATCTAGCGCTGCGATGCAATTGCCTTAGACCGCTGCGGGGCTTTTTACACTACAAGCCCATACAGATCCGATAATGTGAGTTTATATGTAATTCTATGTACAAGCACAGGGCCTTCCAATATTGAAAGAAAGTTGCTGTTCCTGATGACATCAAATAGCGTTACAGTCCATTAACTCTCAAGCCAAATCAATAGCCTTTCTCTGGATGGGTCAAAGTTGATCTGCGCCACACACACTTGTAATCCAGTTTCCACATGTGCTAACCATGGCTGCTGGTAACCATGACCACTGGTAGGTGTGATGTGCGTCAGTTGGCAACAAGGCATAGTTTTATTTTATTGGGCTCGATGCTTCTAAGAAGTTAGTATATGTATGATAATAGACTCATGTCTGGTCTAGTCGTTGTATTTCTCTGGCCTCCCTCTCACTGATTGGTCACAGACAGACCCACAGTGGAACCGGATTGCACAACATGTCAACGTGACTTGCATACTCGGACTACGTCTGCAATGACACCCAATTTAGTAGTACCCTATATAGGGATTGACTCTCATTTCAGACGAAGCCTTAACATGAGTTCCCTTTCCCATCCATCCTTCCTCAAATGCCTGATTTAACAAGGAAACAACAGGTCAAGTAGTTGTTTTGATCTTTCGCTAGAAAGAGGGTAGAGGAGGGTAGGGGAGAGGAAAGGAGAGGAGAGGAGGGGAGGGTAGGGGAGAGGAGAGGAGGAGAGGGGAGCAGGTAAAAGAAGAGAGGAGATGAGCGGGGAGGAGAAGAGATTTGAAACTTCCATGTGCTAATGGAATGTCCTGTCTCTTTCGCCAGGGTGTCAATCTTTATGATGTTTTCCCATTTAAAATGTGTGGAAAGGAAGGGGGAGACCGGCTCGGGCCCTTGGTTGTACTGCCTCACATTGATGTTACGAGGTACAAATCTTAAGTACATTTGAAAGCTGGGTAGTAACAGCACCACAAGCCCCCCCAAATACATACATAGAGAGGGAGGAAGGCAAGGAGAGAGGAGATTAAGAAGATATGTGGCACCTTGGGAAGCCGGAGGAGTGGGGAATGGCTGGCTGGTGGAGAGGGAGCAAAGGTAAGAGAGAACCACAGACGACTGCTCTGCGCTCTTCTCTCCATACCCTGCAAAGGCTGTTGTGAACTCCCCCTTTCCCCTCTTCCAGAACAGCGAAAACATAACTCGATATTTCCTCCCCAGGAAATGAAATAAGGAAGTCTGTCTTCGGCTGGGCTTTGATGGAGACCACCTTCCCCATGTTTTTAAAGGAACACTGCCTGTTCCTCTGCTGCCTTTACCTCTCTCCCCCTCTGCTGCCTCTCTCTCTCCTTCTGCCACAGATTCTGGCTCTGCCTGGCCCCTCCTCGGCCTCTGTACTGACTTTTAGTCTTCTGAATGTGTCCTGGCTGACAAGGAGAGAGGAATACAAACAGGGAGGGTTTGGCTACTTCGCCCAGTGACTGATGCTCAGCACTAATTCTGAAAACATGCTTGCTGCTGAAAAGCCCAAACCCTGACATCTGGCTGAATGGCACATCCAGACTGGGGCCGTCCTGACCCCCGACCGACAGAAGTGTTTGGTAAATAACACTACATTAAAAGATGAGAGAAACTCCCCTATGGCCGCAGCACAGTTTTTCCGTTCGGGACGTTCGTAAACTTACTAAGGTCCTCACACAGTTTTTAGCATATAATCATTTTAAATAACAGCTTTTGTCAACCAGCAAAAAGGATGCCGGCTTGACACTTAAATGGAAAACAGATTGGAGTCTTGGCCGCGAGAGCAGCGCTGGTTTTGAAGTTGGTTCAGTCAGCTCTAGGCTTAGATTACAAGATTTGCAAATTAAAGGAAAACTAGAAAGTCAAAAAGCATCTGTGCCTATCCTTGTATTTGTGAACTTCTAGCCAGGCGCACTCAACATAATTTTATCAATGGAAAGGATTATGCGTTAAGCCAAAACAATTTATAGATCGAGTGATTTTCCTGACGGCAAAGTACATATGTGTCCCTTCACGCTCTGCGCCAGTGGGGGAATTAGTAAAGAATGCCTGTGTGCCATCCTGTGGCAGCCCTTGGGCTCTGGTCTGCCTCCTCCTCACATAGTATCTGGAAAGGATTTGTGTTTCCAGCCCCTGCTGCTGCTAGTATGTTGTTATTATTTTCTTTCATTTTAATTATGTCCGCAGGTATTAACATTCAGAACATTTTAAGACTGCTCTTTGTCAGTGAATGTAAATCACAGAGGCAGGGGGTGGATGGTGGAGGCATGCTAACTGCATGCTAACTGTTTGTTGGTGTTTTTAGGAGTTGGAGCATACATACACTCCCAGGGTAAAAGTTCAGCAGGGAAGAAGAAACGTGCTTTTGTTATCACTTTTTTTGTATTGCAAATACTGTATAGTGCACTACTTCTGACCAGGGCCCCTTACTTCCCTGTACGCCCACCCCAAATTTCCAGATGCACAGAGGATGTGGGCATGACTTAAATTTTTTATTATAATTTATTTTTGACAAATAGTCTAATGTCACCATGGAGATTACGGATGGATTCGTATTTTGGGAGGGTTCCGCCCGGCCACGACACATTGTGACTCCCCCGTGGGTGACGAGAAGCTCACCATGGCTACCTCCCAGACTGTAGCCAGTAGCAGCCTGGAAACAGTCAGCACCAGTGAAGGAGGATACAGTGCATGTTTTTCTTGTTTACTTGTACACTTATTTTATTCAATATTTACCATAACCAGTGTTTTTGCTGCTAGACCTTTCAAGACATGGTTTCAGCACCAGGACACAGCTCTGCATCTGGCTCCTGTGAACCTCCCATGGACCTGTCCCTTATAACTCAGGGCTCGAGGGTCAAGGCTTTTCACACCTCAACAACCAGGCCGGTGTCATGCCCTTTATCTCAATATTCATTACAGACACATTTAGCACACAGTTTTTAATCTGACGCAGGAAGATGAAAGCTATGTGTAATTTTAAATGACACCCGTCAACAACAAAGTGAGATTGATCCTACAAGAGAGGGATAATGTCATGTCCCTAATTTTGTCTATATCCCAAAGCTTTATCCATTAAGTCCTGTTGTCACCTAATGCCTTTATATTAATTACAGTATTGCAGGGAAAACCCCACTCATTCCACCATACATTTTCGAAGAGACTTAAGGGAAAGCCTATTGTGGTTCTAAGCTGTGCTTTTCATTGCTATTTTCATGACAGGTTTAGCCATGGTAAACGCGAGGTATCCCTCTCTAAAGTGTATTAAAGGGTAAATCTCAGAGCGTTTGTATTAAAGAGGCACCAGATTATGGGGATTTGGGGAAGTGATGCTTTTGAAACCAGCATTAGGCCTTAGTCTCCATGATACACACACTCACTCCCCAGCGGGGACACCGCTACAGTCACAGTGCTGTCTTTTGCGGTCCAGCCAACCACAGAATTTATTATGATTAAGATAAAGCTCAAATAGGGACATTTTTCTTTATTTCCCGCTTTTGTTAGTTTTCAATTTGTGGGTGTTAATGTCATGCTGTTTTTAAGAGTTCTGAGGAAATCATTCCAGAACCGTTTGTAATGTTAGTCTGTGAAAATGGGAATGCCTGTAATCTCAACTAAATCACCTTTTAATTTTAGGCCACACACACTTACATTTACACATAGACACACACACACACACACTCAGCGCTTACAGAGGGCAGTCTCTGGCTTCATTTCGAAGCGTTGATTTTGACTTCAACGTTTGTTTTCTGTCGGCCCGAAAATATGTTCTGCCTCGCCAGTTTCCCCCTTCAAATGGGAAGTGAGTTTAAATTAAGTGGTATGTTTTTTTTTTACAGGTCACAATGAGGCATAAATACTTTTCAGTCCACAGTTCATTCAGCTTTTTTGCAGTATGTTTTACAGTCCTTTCATGACTAATGTAAAAAATCTAATCAGAGTGTTTCAGTTTTGTAATACTGAAGGTGTTGTTCATCAACTTAGAATTTTAGCCACTATGTATTAATATGCCCTATATTTCTATTAAGGGAAGTAGTGTATTCTTTTCCCCAAATATCACATACCAGTAACTTCCAACTGCAATTACTTTGGTGTGTGAGGATGACAAGCAGTGAATGGATGGAAACCAGATGGAGTATCTCATCTGGTAAAGAAAACCTCAGCATACTGTACCTCACTAGGGATTTGAACATGGCACTCTCTAGTTACCAATACATTCTCTCCACCAGGAAGCTGTTGTTCTGCATGTGAGTAAGAAATGGACCAGGGGGATGCTATGCTATTTAGCACACAGTCTCTTTTCTCCTGTCATGGTTAGGGTTAGCCCCGTGGGCCCTTGTCAGAAGTAGTGTACTATACTGTTTAAGTAATAGGGTACCATTTGGGATTCATCCATCTCGTGTCATGGATTCCTCTCCCTGTTGACCGTTCCTCTCAGACAGTCCAGTCCAGGTGCAGCTAACTTCTGCTTAGATCTGTGCTCTGTCTGTCCTCTGTGTGTTCCGTGCAGACTGGGACACTCGTATAACTCAAGGTCTCCAAGGATAGGAAGACCCAAGCCTTTTGAAGAGTTTTAAAGCAATTTTCCTTATTTTCTTTTTTAAGATGCTGCAGGGCAGGTAGCCTATATCTGTATTGTTAATTACCGACAAGGCTCGTTGACATTTATTCAAAGCGCAATTGTTCATTTTCGTGTTAATAATGTAGTATTACTTTATAGAAATATAATTTTAGTAGTATTCAATTCTCATCTGACACTTGACTGTAAAGCACAACTCCATGTGTTATCACAAAGTGCACTCCTCAGTAGTGTTCATAACCATTTTGGACAGAGGCAACATGTTGTGTATTTGACATCAAAGCATTTCGGTATAAAGCATACAGGTTGAATTACCTTGGTTTTAAAGCCCTGTCAGATTTGAAAGTATTTTTTGTTAATAATACCCTTTCTGGCTGACTTGTCGTGGTGTTGTTCAATCTTCCTTGTAGGTAGTCTGCCGTGAGTACATTGTTTAAACTTGAACATATGCTGCTACTTTTATAGTATTTTACTATAGGATATTTGACATCACTGTGCTTCTCGGTGTCACAGCTGAAGTATAGGAGTGAAAGCACACTTGACCAGATGCTGTTTGGATGCTACAATTTCCGAGATGTCTCCAGGTCTGAGAAACAGAGAGTTAGTTCTGCCACTTTCCACAGCAGATACAGAAGGGCTACATAGGTGGATGCTGTGGATTGAGACGCAGCCTATGCAAAAATAGATCTTTAGCTTAAACTGACTGTTTTTGATGGCGATTTTTGTTGCACCAGTGTGCCAATAGACTAGGGTTTGACCAAGGGATTTGTGCAAGCGCAGACACACACACACACACACACACACACACACACACACACACACACACACACACACACACACACACTCTGGCGTGGCGATGTGTTTCCAATATGCTTGTTGGTGGTGAATGTACTGAATGAGGAGGAAATGTATTTCTGGCAGGGCTGCAGACATGGAGCTGTGGTTGAACTTCTTACCCTAATTACTTTCCCGCTAATGCCAGCGGCGTGCCGGAATCACAGCCCCCTCCCCCCCCGAGCTGCCTCTGATGTGGCCGGCGTTTGTTGTGTGTTGAGGGTTGTGTTCCACAGAGGAGGAGGGGAAAGGAGGACTGAGAAAGAGAGGGAGGGGTAGTCAGCGAGAGAAGGAAACTTAGTGAATATTGTGACAGAATTTGTCTCTTTTCTTCCAGTACCACCCACCTCACTTGATGCCTATGAAATTGAGTAATTGTTTTCATGTGTGTGTGTAGAAGTAACTGTTATAAATCTATGACTCACCAGGCTGATCTCAGTCCAAAGATTAGTTCAACCAATTTGTCCAGGCTTTACTTGTAACATGTTTTTCTACCTACATGGTTCACCCATAGTGTATGCACATCCCAACACTTACCCAGATGATAGTATATAGATATAATATAAATACTCTCTAGTCTTGGTCACTATTGTATAAAATGCACCCAAAGGCCTATTGTTTATTGCACTGAAAGCCATTGGCTGATATGTAGGTGGTCTATGACCCGGGTGGCATTCCTAGTCTCTGGGCACTCTGACCCTGTCCCCTCCACCCTTCCAGCAGAGACTCCAGGGACCAGGCCCAGGCTGTATTTGTTTAGCATTTCCTCAGCTTGTAATTGTCTGTTCGTATTCAGGGAACTCGTAAAGGGCTCAGCTCTGAGCTGCAGTCTGAAACGTGGTGACGTCCCCCTCCTTGTAAATGCATTTATTTGCTTGCTTTTTAATTCCCCTTTAAGGCTTCCCCAGTTCCCCTGCTGTCTAGCCCACTGCAGCCCGCCACATGAAGTGTGCGGTTTTTATCCATCGGTTCCGCTCAGGTTCATAAAATAATAACCTTCCCGGTTCCGTTGACCAGAAGCCAGACGTTCCTTCCCGGAGAAGAAATGCAAGCCCAGCTCACAGCGCCGTCGTGTTGAAGCTAAAATAACACATGTTAAAGACGTCTTTCATGCAGGAAAAAACACTCTCTCGTGATTTAAATGGCATGCATCTGACATAATGTACATAATAACCATTGTAAACTGATGTGTTGCTAAAATGAAGACTGCCTCGGTTGTAAAAGTCATATAACCGTTCTGTTGTGAATACATTTTCCAAAATGGTACAGTAGCTAGTCTATAGCAGGCCAGATAAAACAGAGCTGTGCTGGACGGTCAAGAGACCCAGAAACATGGTGTCATCCCAAATGGCAGCCTATTCCCTAGATAGTGCACTACTGTTGACCAAAATTAGTGCACTATATAGGGAATAGGGCCCTGGTCAAGATTAGTGCACTATATAGGGAATAGGCCCTGGTCAAAATTAGTGCACTATATAGGGAATAGGGTGCCGTATAGGACGTACACGTCTGTTTTTACTAGCTTGCCTAGTGGCCGTTTGAGGTGGAGATAGATGGATGTAGCAGGTGTGGATCTCTGTCTGGCTGCTTTACAGCCTACTACCCAGTAATTAGCAGTCATTTAGGATTGCTGTTATATGAGGGAAACCCTTCATGTTAGAAGTCGACTTGGGCCAAGACCAACTGTTTCCACTTCAGCAGGCTTAGACTCCAAAGGTCATGGCCGTTGCCTCAGTAGTGTGTGTACCTCTATTTCAATGTGTGTGTGTGTGTGTGTGTGTGTGTGTGTGTGTGTGTGTGTGTGTGTACATGCTTAGACACAATCTCAACTTTTTTTATGATTTTACAATCTCATCTCTCGCTCTCCCCCGCTCTCTTTCTTTTTCTCTCTCCCTCACTCTCTCTCCCAACTGCTTCAGTCTCCTTCCCACTCTCTGCATCAATTCAGACCCAAAATGGCCAATCCCAGTAAATAGTAATTGACACATTGATCTCATAGGCCGTAATAACAGTCCTATTACTGAGGCGGAAGAGGGCGCTCAGTGTCACCTTAACATGTTACTGGACTGACATCTAGCCCTGATCAATGATAATGATGATTTAGCCTGGCTTTCAACCCACGCCTCCGCAGCCCCAGCACCAGGAAATCACATTACAGCTGATCCTGCCCTGGCTCCATTAGAACACCGCCATTTGTTAAAATACTGCCCAGGCCAAAACAATTCAACCGGGGGCCATTTTGATTCTGTAATAGAGGGACGGGCGGGACATCATTGTCCCCATGAGTGAATCAATCCGGGCGCCTGTTATTTCGTAAAAAGCATTTGGATTAGATTGATCTGACCCCGGTGATAACGCTGAAATCGATGGAGGAGCCGCCAGAAAACAAGTTAGAAGTTGTATTTTTCTATTAATCTCAATTCTTGTACTCAGTTTGGTAATGCTATCCTTGCTGTGCCAGAGAGTATCATAATATGCCTTAGTGTAAGGCCTGCAGCAGATCAGTATTATGTCCGGCTGCTATGGACAACTGAATGGAGGTCACCCAAAACTCTTGTCACCTCCTTTATCTTCCCCATTGCCTCTTACAGGAAATGACAGGGGAAATGCGCGCACACACAACGTCAGACACTCCCGCTGGTACATACACCCGACACTCACACAGACTTGAGTGCGCACACAAACATGCAGTGTCAGGCATGCACACACGGACACTGTGTCTCTGGCTGGGCTGAGAGATCTGAGGGCTCCAGCCACAGACGGACGGACGGACGCGCCTCTGACTTTGTCCGTGGGTGTGGAGCTGCATTTGTGTCTGCCCAAGCTCTGTGGAGTGGTGCTGCTTCCACGCACACACTAATCCCCTTGATCAAGGGGTGAGCATCCTTTTTAGGGAGTGGACAGCGGCTGCGCCCAAAGTAGTGCACTTTATGGGGAATAGGGCCAGAACAGCTTCAATGTGCTTTTGTCTGGAACTCTATTGTAGGGATGCGACACCCTTCTTTAACGTCTAAGTCCTTCGTTTGGTGTTTTGTTGATGGTGGTGGAAAACGTTGTCTCAGGCGCCGCTCCAGAACCTCCAAAAAAGGGTTCAACTGGGTTGAGATCTTGTGACTGAGACATACACACCCATAACTCCCTATTCTCCTTTTGAGACCCCTCTTTCAAAGTCACAGATCTCTTCTTGTAACCATTAGTGCTTAGTGATTAACCTAAATGTTGATTTCTATACTACTACTTGACCGATGCATGTTCAATTATTTGACTTATATTTCATTTGTTATTTTTCTGTTGACTGCCAAAAACGTGGTTATTAACTACAATGACCATAATCCATTGCGCACCTACTTGTCCAGATTATTTTACGCCTGCTACAGAAGAGAGAATACACAATCATGAGGTGTTATAGAGAGCAGCTGTTGCTTCACAAGTTATCTCTATCTGAAAATACATAATCAAAGTGATTGATGGTATTCAGCAGTCATACGTATGCCTTATTTACTTTGAACTACAAAATAGTGATTTTGTCAGACAGAATAAGCATCAGCTTTAAAGAGCTGAGATGATGACTTGGAATGAAATAATCAAATGAAACATGTAATATACACAACTGAAATAATTGATTAAACTGAAGTAATGATTAATAAATAATGGTTAAGTGATAAGCAGTAATGGGCAGTCACTACCATCATGGGACTTTATTAATTATTTTTATTCTGTGTTATTACAGCATTCAACCCACGTAATGCACAGAGCATTTATTAAAAGTAATCGAAAACCGTAATTGTTTTAATAATTGAACCGAAACCGAACAGACCTCAAAAAGCACTAATCACTCAGCACGACTAGGCATGGTAGCCAAAATAATGAACAACTGGGCATTTTTATACATGAGCCTATAAGCATATTGGGATTTTAATTGCTTAATTAACTCAGAAATTACACTTATGTGCACCTGCTTTCAATATATACAGTTCCAGTCAAAAGTTTGGACACACCTACTCCATTACAGGGTTTTTCTTTATTTTTTACAATTTTCTACAATGTAGAATAATAGTGAAGACATCAAAACTATGTAATAACATAATCATGTAGTAACCAAAGAAGTGTGAAACAAATCACAATATTTTATATTTGAGATTCTTCAAATAGCCACCCTTTGCCTTAATGACAGCTTTGCTCACTCTTGGTATTCTCTCAACCAGCTTCTTGAGTTAATCACCTGGAATGCATTTCAATTAACCTTGTTAATTTGTGGAATTTCTTTCCTTAATGCGTTTGAACAAATCAGTTTTGTTGTGACATGGTAGAGGTTGTAAAAGGAAAGAGAAATGACAGTCCATCATTACCTTATGACAGGAAGGTCAGTCTATCTAGAACATTTCAAGAACTTTGACATTTTTTTCAAGTGCAGTCTCAAAAACCATAAAGCGCTATGAAGAAACTGGCTCTGAGGACTACCACAGGAAAGAAAGACCCTGAGTTACCTGCTGCAGAGGATACGTTCATTAGAGTTAACTGCACCTCAGATTGCAGCCTAAATAAATGCTTCAGTGTTCAAGTAAGACACATCTCAACATCAACTGTTCAGAGGAGACTGTGTGAATCAGTCCTTCATGGTTGAATTGCTGCAAAGAAACCACTACTAAAGGACACCAATAATAATAAGAGACTTGCTTGGGCCAAGAAACACGAGCAATAGATATTAGACCAGTGGAAATCTGCCCTTTGGTCTGAAGAGTCCAAATTGTAGATTTTTGGTTCCAACTGCAGTGGAATTGTGATACGCAGAGTAGGTGAGCGGATGATCTCCACATGTATGGTTCCCACCATGAAGCATGGAGTAGGTGTGGGGGTGCTTTGCTATTCCCTGTATAGTGCACTACTTTTTACCAGGGCCCTATTCCCTGTTCTGTAATTTATTTAGAATTCAATGCACACTTAACCAGCTTGGCTACCACAGCATTCTCCAACGATACGCCATCCCATCGGGTTTGCGTAGTGGGACTATAACAGGACAATGACACAACACACCTCCAGGCTATGTAAGGGATATTTGTTCAAGAAAGAGAGTGATGGAGTGCTGCTTCAGATTACCTGATCTCCACAATCACCCGGCCTCAATCCAATTGAGATTGTTTGGGATGAATTGGACTGCGGAGTGATGGAAAAGCAATGCTCAGAATATGTGGGAACTCCTTCAAGACGGTTGGAAAAGCATTCCTCATGAAGCTGGTTGAGAGAATGCCAAGACTGTGCAAAGCTGTCATCAAGGTAAAGGGTGGCTACTTTGAAGAATCTCAAATATAAAAAATATTTTTCATTTAACACTTTATTGGTTACTACATGATTCCGTGTGTTTTTTCGTTGTTGTGATGTCCTCACTATTATTCTACAATGTAGAAAATAGTAAAAATAAACATTGAATGACTAGGTGTTTCCAAACTTTTGACTGGTACTGTACTTGGTATCCCTCATTTACTTAAGGGTTTCCTTTTAATTTGGCAGTTACCTGCATGTCTCCCTTTATGTCTGCAGCAGGACTTAATGAGTGTTTTTGTACCACCCAGTCCCCAGGCAGACATGGAGCCAGAACATCACAGCCTGAGTTCACCAACACTAATTCTGCTTGGCATTTGCTGTTGCGACAAGACTCAATATAGCCAGTCTACACACGGCTAACACGAACCAACAGCAGTTAATCAAGAGCCTTGACTATTGACCAAGAGCGAGGACAAGAGAGCAGGAGAGAGAAAAACATTGAGAGAGGGGAGCGAAAGAGGAAGAGCGCAAGAGAGGGAGAGGAGAGGGGGAGAGACTGAATTAATTAGAGAGAACAAGATGGAGAAGAAGCGAGAGAGACTGATGCAGGCAGACTGGCTTCTCTATCATCGGCTCCATTCTAAGATTCCCTAATTGGAAGAATTTTGACAAATGAAACCCTCTCCGGTTCTCCATTGCTGCGACTCAGGGCTATCAAGTAGCACATGGACGGTCCCTGCAGCTTTTTACCATTCAACTCTCCCCTAAGTGTTTCCATGTTCCCGGTGCTTTGCGAACAGTTTAAGATGCCGTGGCTGCTTTGTGATGGCCTGATGTGTGCATAATTTGAAATGGGGTAATTTTCTCAACGCTTCGGCCACAGTATTTCATCCACTGTTTGCATTTGTCAGAGAGAGGCCTGAATGGAAAGAGCAGATCTTTTCCACCATAAAGAAGAGAAATAGTGGCCTGTTGTTCGATTGGTTTGAGTGATTGAGAACGCAGACCGACATTAGAACCTAATTGATGCTTGCAGCCCATTGCTGGTCATTGGAGTAGAAGTGATTTGATTTGATAAGATCGGAATTTTGTATTCTTAACTTTTTGTGTCAGTAGGCTAGGCTGAAACAAGCCCTGAATGCTGATTGGCTGACAGCTGTGGTATATCAGACCGTAATCCACAGGTATGACAAAACATTTATTTTTACGTTGGTAACCAGTTTATAATAGCAATAAGGCACCTTGGGGGTTTGTGGTATATGGCCACTATACCACGGCTAAGTGCTGTATCCAGGCACTCTGGGTTGTGTCGTGCGTAAAGGGGGGGGAGGGGGGGGGGGGGGGGGGTTGCCCACAAAATGTTAAAACAAACCCAATTTTGATAAACTCCCATGTCTATTGGGTGAAATACCACAGTGTGCCATCACAGCAGCAATATTTGTGACCTGTTGACACAAGGACAACCAGTGAAGAACAAGCACCATTGTAAATACAACCCATATTTGTTTATTTAATTTCCCTTTTGATCTTTAACTATTTGCACATATGTCATTTGTAATGTCTTTATTCATTTGGAACTTTTGTGAGTGTAATGTTTACTGTTAATTCATATTGTTTATTTCACTTGTGTTTATTATCTAGTTCACTTGCTTTGGCAATGTGAACATTTCCCAGAAATCCTTGAAAATATGCCTATTTTGTACTGAATGTGTCAAATAAAGGATGTGTTTCTGTGCCTAGGACGAGCCCTCCATACTGCTGTGTGGACCTGTACTCACTGAGGACAGGGGAGATGGTCAAGTCCATCCAGTTCAAGACGCCCATCTACGACCTGCACTGCAACAAGGAGTACGTATGGTGGCATCACTTTTTGCATTCATATAAATATATTGTAGTTTCATGTTATATGAAAATCACATACTATTTGTCATTTTCCTGGTTCTTGTAGGATTCTAGTTGTCGCCCTGCAGGAGAAGATTGCTGCATTCGACAGCTGTACCTTCACCAAAAAGTTCTTTGTTACAAGTAAGGAGCTGGGACTGTGTGTGTATCCTTAATGGCACCTGATGGTGCCTGGTCAAAAGTAGTGCACTATATAGGGATTAGGGCCTTGTACCCGATCCTCATGAGAGACAGTTTCATCATAGCTCTTGATGGTTTTTGCGACTGCACTTGAGGTAATGTTCAAATTTCTTGTAATGTTCCATATTGACTGACCTTCATGTCTTAAAGTAATGATGGACTGTCATTTCTCTTTACTTATTTGAGCTATTCTTGCCATAATATGGACTTGGTTTTTTACCAAATAGGGCTATCTTTTGTATACCACCCTACCTTGTCACAACACAACTGATTGGCTCAAACGCATTAAGGAAAGAAAATCCACAAATTAACAAGGTACACCTGTTAATTGAGATGCATTCCAGGTGACTAACTCATGAAGCTGGTTGAGAGAATGCCTAGAGTGTGCAAAGTGGTCAAGGCAAAGGGTGGCTATTTGAAGAATCTGAAATATAAAATATATTTTGATTTGTGTAACACTTTTTTTGGTTACTACATGATTCCATATGTTTTATTTCATAGTTTTGATGTCGCCACTATTATTCTACATTGTAGAAAACTGTAAATAAAGAAAAATCCTGGAATCCTGTTGTTAAACTTTTGATCGGTAGTGTAGGTAGAGTTATTAAAGTGACTAAGCATAGATAACAACAGAGAGTATCAGCGGTGTAAAAGAGGGGGGTAGAAGTTGTTTAGAAGCCTCTTGGACCTGAACTTGGCGCTCCGGTACTGCTTGTCGTGTTGTAGCAGAGAGAACAGTCTATGACTATTGTGGCTGGAGTCTTCGACAATTTTTAGGGCTTTCCTCTGACACCACCTGGTATAGAGGTCCTGGATGGCAGGAAGCTTGTCCCCAGTGATGTACTGGACCATACGCACTACCCTCTGTAGTGCCTTGCGGTCGGGTGCCAACCAGTTGCCATACCAGGCAGTGATGCAACCAGTCATGATGCTCTCGATGGTGCAGCTGTAGAACCTTTGGAGAATCTGAGGACCCATGCCAAATCTTTTCAGTCTCCTGAGGGGGAATACGTTTTGTCGTGCCATCTTCAAGAATGTCTTTGTGTGTTTGCTAAATTTTTAGTTTGTTGGTGATGTGGACACCAAAGAACTTGAAGCTCTCAACCTGCTCCACTACAGCCCTGTCGATGAGAATGGGGGCGTGCTTGGTCCTCTTTTTCCTGTAGCCCACAATCATCTAATTTGTCTTGATCACGTTGAGGGAGAGGTTGTTGTCCTAGCGCCACACGGCCAGTTCTCTGACTTTCTCCCTATAGGCTGTTTTGTCATTGTCAGTGATCAGGCCTACCACTGTTGTCATTGGCAAACTTAATGATGGTGTTGGAGTCGTGCCTGGCCGTACAGTCATGAGTGAACATGGAGTACAGGAGGGGACTGAGCACACATCCCTGAGGGGCCCCTGTGTGGAGGATCAGCGTGGCGGATGTGTTGTTACCCTTACCACCTGGGGACAGCCTGTCAGGAAGTCCAGGATCCAGTTGCAGAGGGAGGTGTTTAGTCCCAGGGTCCTTAGCTTATCAGAGGGCCTGTTGGACTTCTGGCAGTCTCTATGTGCATGCCACACAGTAAAATTTTCGGGCCAACTCTTTTCTTTGTGTTTATCAATGATGTCGCTCTTGCTGCTGGTGATTCTCTGATCCACCTCTATGCAGACGACACCATTCTGTATACATCTGGCCCTTTGGACACTGTGTTAACAAACCTTACAAACAAGCTTCAATGCCATTAAACATTCCTTCCGTGGCCTCCAACTGCTTTTAAATGCTAGTAAAATTAAATCACATGCTCTTCAACCGATTGGTGCCCGCACCAGCCTGCCCGACTAGCATCATTGCTCTGGGCGGTTCTGTCTGGTTAGACTGTAAACTCTCCTTCCAGACTCACATTAAGCATCTACAATCCAAAATTAAATCTAGAATCAGCTACCTATTTCGCAACAAAGCCTCCTTCACTCATGCTGCCAAATATACCCTTGTAAAACTGACTATCCTACTGATCCTTGACTTCGGCGATGTCATTTACAAATAGCCTCCAACACTCTACTCAGCAAATTGGATGCAGTCTATCTGTTTTGTCACCAAAGCCGCATATACCTCCCACCACTGCGACCTGTTTGCTGTCATTGGCTGCCCTCGCTACATATTCGTCGCCAAACCCACTGGCTCCTGGTCATCTATAAGTCTTTGCTAGGAAAAGTTCTGCCTTATCTCAGCTCACTGGTCACCATAGCAACACCCACCCGTAGCACGCGCTCCGGCAGGTAGATTTCACTGGTTATCCCCAAAGCCAACACCTCGTTTGGCCGCCTTTCCTTCCAGTTCTCTGCTGCCAATGACTGGAACTGAAAATCACTGAAGTTGGAGACCTATATCTCCCTCTCTAACTTTAAGCATCAGCTGTCAGAGCAGCTTACTGATCACTGTACCTGTACACAGCCCATCTGTAAATAGCACACCCAACTACCTCATTCTCATGGAATTTATTTATTTTTGCTCTTTTGCACCCCAGTATCTCTACTTGCACATCTATCACTCCAGTATTAATGATCAATTGTAATTATTTTGCCTCTATGGCCTATTTATTTCCTTACCTCCCTAATCTTACTACATTTGCACACACTGTACATAGATTTTTTGATTGTGCTATTGACTGTACGTTTGTTTATACAATGCTTTATCTTGGCCAGGTCGCGGCCTACCTGGTTAATTAAAGGTGAAATAAATAAATAAAAATTCATGAGTTTAGAGGCACTATGGTGTGAAACGCTGCACTGTAGTCAATGAATAGCATTCTCACATAAGTGTTCCTTTTGTCCAGGTAGGAAAGGGCAGTGCGGAGTGCAATAGAGATTGCATCATCTGTGGATCTGTTAGGGCGATATGCAAATTGAGCCGGAGTAGTACAATTAGATCTTTGTCCTGTATTGACGCTATGCCTGTTTGATGGTTTGTCGAAGGGCATAGCGGGATTTCTTATAAGCTTCCGAGTTAGAGTCCAGCTCCTTGAAAGCGGCATCTCTTTCCTTTAGCTCAGTGCGGATGTTGCTTGTAATCCATGGCTTCTGGCTGGGTATGTACAGTTGAAGTCGGAATTTTACATACACTTAGGTTGGAGTCAGTAAAACTTGTTTTTCAACCTCTCCACCAATTTCTTGTTAACAAACTATAGTTTTGGCAAGTCTGTTAGGACATCTACTTTGTGCATGGCACAAGTAATTTTTCCACAATTGTTTACAGACAGATCTCTTATAATTCACTGTATCACAATTCCAGTGGGTCAGAAGTTTACATACACTAAGATGACTGTGCCTTTTTTAAACAGCTTGGAAAATACCAGAACATGATGTCATGGCTTTAGAAGCTTCTGATAGGCTAATTGACATAATTTGAGTCAATTGGAGGTGTACCTGTGGATGTATTTCAAGGCCTACCTTCAAACGCAGTGCCTCTTTGCTTGACATCATGGGAAAATCTAAATAAATCAGCCAGGACCTCAGAAAAAAACATTATAGACCTCCACAAGTCTGGTTCATCCTTGGGAGCAATTTCCAAATGCCTGAAGTTACCACATTCATCTGTACAAACAATAGTATGCAAGTATAAACACCATTGGACCACGCAGCCGTCATACCGCTCAGGAAGGAGACGCGTTTTGTCTCCTAGAGATGAACGCACTTTGGTGCGAAAGTGCAAATCAATCCCAAAACAACAAAGGACCTTGTTAAGATGCTTGAGGAAACATGTACAAAAGTGTCTATATCCACAGTCGACAAAACCATCCGCAGTTAACAAACTGTCGACATAACCTGAAAGGCCACTCAGCAAGGAAGAAGCCACTGCTCCAAAAACGCCATTAAAAGGCAATAGTATGGTTTGCAACTGCACATGGGGACAAAGATCATACTTTGTGGAGAAATGTCCTCTGGTCTGTTGAAACCAAAATAGAACTGTTTGGCCATAATGACCATCGTTATGTTTGGAGGAAAAAGGGGAGGCTTGCAAGCCGAAGAACACCGTCCCAACCGTGAATCACAGGGGTGGCAGCATCATGTTGTGGGGGAGCTTTGCTGCAGGAGGGACTGGTGCACTTCACAAAATAGATGCCATCATGAGGCAGAAAAATTATGTGGATATATTGAAGCAACATCTAAAGTCGTCAGTTAAAGCTTGGTCGCAAATGGGTCTTCCAAATGGACAATGACCCCAAGCACACTTCCAAAGTTGTGTCAAAATGGCTGAAGGACAACCAAGTCAAGGTATTGGAGTGGCCATCACAAAGCCCTGACCTCAATCTTACAGAAAATGTGTGGGCAGAACTGAAAAGGCGTGTGTGAGAAAGGAGGGCTGCAAACCCGACTCAGTTACACCAGCTCTGTCAGGAGGAATGGGCCAAAATTCTTATTGTGGGAAGGTTGTGGAAGGCTACCTGGAACATTTGACCAAAGTTAAACAATTTAAAGGCAATGCTACCAAATACTAATTGAGTGTAAGTAAACTTCTGACCCACTGGGAATGTGATGAAAGAAATAAAGGCTGAAATAAATAATTCTCTCTACTATTATTCTGACTTTTCACATTCTTAAAATAAAGTGGTGAGCCTAACTGACTTAAGACAGGGAATTTTTACTAGGATTAAATGTCAGGAATTGTGAATAACTGAATTTAAATGTGTTTGGCTAAGGTGTAAGTAAACGTCCGACTTCAACTGTACTTAGTCCCTTTGGGGATGACATCATCAGTGCACTTATTGATGAAGCCAATGACTTATGTAGTGTACTCCTCAATGCCATCGGAGGAATGCCGGAACATACTCCAGTCTGTGCTAGAAAAACAGTCCTTTCTTTAGCTTAGCATCTGCTTCATCTGAAAAATTGTTTATTGATCGAGTCACTGGTGCTTCCTGCTTTAATTTTTGCTTGTAAGCAGGAATCAGGAGGATAGAGTTATGGTCAGATTTGCCAAATGGAGGACGAGGGAGAGCTTTGTATGCATCTCTGTGTGTGGATACAGGTGGTCCAGAGTTTTTTATTATGAAAATTTTCCCCCCATTTGGTTGCACATTTAACATGCTGATAGAAATTTGGTAAGACGGATTTAAGTTTCCCTGAATTAAAGTCCCCAGCCACTAGGAGTGCCGCCTCTGGATGAGCGTTTTCCTGTTTGCTTATGGCGGAATACAGCTCATTGAGTGTGGTCTTAGTGCCAACCTCTCTGTGGTGGTATGTAGACAGCTACAAAATTATAGATGAAAAGTCTTTAGGTAGATAGTGTGGTCTGCAGCTTATCATGAGATACTCTACCTCAGGCGAGCAAAACCTTGAGACTTCATTAGATGTTGTTCACCAGCTGTTATTTACAAGAATACATCGTCCGCCACCCCTTCTCTTACCAGACGCCGCTGTTCGATTCTGTTCTATCCTGCCGATACACACACTATTCTTATCACCACGATCACACACACGCATGCATGCACTCTCACTCGCACACATACAAGGTGTACACACACACAGTAGACCAGTGGATACAGTTATTAGTACTCACAGATGCATCTACTCTTCAGTGAAATCAATGGACATATCATCTTGGAACAGATGCTCTGTCCTGTGTCGATCTCTGTGTACATCTGTGGGAACACTGAAGCCATATAGCCACCAACACACAGAGCCAGCCCAGTCACATAACACATCAGCATTTCCACACAAACATCCCATCACCAGAAGACAAGCAGGTCTGTCACGCTGGTATCACCCAGCCCAAACAACCAACTGAAGACAGGTACTGGCAGCATTTACCTCACCATTCACAAACCACCAAACCAGCACAACGTTTCGAACAAGTCTTTGAAACAGGTCTAAACTGTTTAACTGAAACTTAATGGTAGAGCATGCTGGAGTCCCTCTGGTAGCGTAGCACATGTCAACATCTCTGAGTGTGTTTATAGCATGTTTACAGCTCAACATCATATAGCTGCACTACCTACCTAGGTTGTGTTCAGAAGGCACTGAAGGAGATAAAACATTTTGAAAAGGAGTGAAACTGGGTGGTATCGTACTAGTACAATAAGACTGCTCATTGGGTTGTTTTGCTCATTTGTGCCCAACTGAATATGACCCCTGGACAGTGCAGGATGACGTGAAACATTCTTTGTAACAAGGCCATTGCTGTCTGCAGACAGTAAACAAACTGCTGTTAGGAGAATATGTTCTTAATGCGTTGTCTGTTCTGCCTGCCTTTCCCCTCTGTCTGGCTGGCAGGGCCACAGGACAATGAGTATAGTCAATCACTGTTAATCGCTCTGAATGATGCTTCATCCTTGTAAAATGGAGATGTCTTTGGGGAGGAAGAACAGCAACACAGGCGTCCTGTAATGTGGGTTGTTTTAAGTTGTTGCTTGTCTTTAGAGTTTTGTGGACTGGGGATGAGGTAGGTCTGTATGTGTGGGGATGAGGTAGGTCTGTATGTGTGGGGATGTGAGGTTTGGGTTGGTGTTTCCCCTTTTTCTCCCTCAAATGTTTTAATCTTTCTTTCTTCAGCCCTCTGCATTTTCTTTCCTCTGTTCACCTCAGCCTTTTCCCCTCTCCCCTTCTCTCCCTCTATTCTCTCTCTCTGTCCTTTCCTCTGTTCACCTCAGCCTTTTCCCCTCTCCCCTTCTCTCCCTCTATTCTCTCTCTCTGTCCTTTCCTCTGTTCACCTCAGCCTTTTCCCCTCTCCCCTTCTCTCCCTCTATTCTCTCTCTATGTCCTTTCCTCTCTCCCCTTCTCTCCCTCTATTCTCTCTCTATGTCCTTTCCTCTCTCCCCTTCTCTCCCTCTATTCTCTCTCTATGTCCTTTCCTCTCTCCCCTTCTCTCCCTCTTCTCTCTCTCTATGTCCTTTCCTCTCTCCCCTTCTCTCCCTCTATTCTCTCTCTCTATGTCCTTTCCTCTCTCCCCTTCTCTCCCTCTATTCTCTCTATGTCCTTTCCTCTCTCCCCTTCTCTCCCTCTATTCTCTCTCTGTCCTTTCCTCTCTCCCCTTCTCTCCCTCTATTCTCTCTCTATGTCCTTTCCTCTCTCCCCTTCTCTCCCTCTATTCTCTCTCTGTCCTTTCCTCTCTCCCCTTCTCTCCCTCTATTCTCTCTCTATGTCCTTTCCTCTCTCCCCTTCTCTTCCTCTATTCTCTCTCTGTCCTTTCCTCTCTCCCCTTCTCTCCCTCTATTCTCTCTCTCTGTCCTTTCCTCTCTCCCCTTCTCTCCCTCTATTTTCTCTATGTCCTTTCCTCTCTCCCCTTCTCTCCCTCTATTCTCTCTCTCTGTCCTTTCCTCTCTCCCCTTCTCTCCCTCTATTCTCTCTCTCTGTCCTTTCCTCTCTCCCCTTCTCTCCCTCTATTCTCTCTCTCTGTCCTTTCCTCTCTCCCCTTCTCTCCCTCTATTCTCTCTCTCTGTCCTTTCCTCTCTCCCTCTATTCTCTCTCTGTCCTTTCCTCTCTCCCCTTCTCTCCCTCTATTCTCTCTCTGTCCTTTCTTCTCTCCCCTTCTCTCCCTCTATTATCTCTCTGTCCTTTCTTCTCTCCCCTTCTCTCCCTCTATTCTCTCTGTCCTTTCCTCTCTCCCCTTCTCTCCCTCTATTCTCTCTATGTCCTTTCCTCTCTCCCCTTCTCTCCCTCTATTCTCTCTCTATGTCCTTTCCTCTCTCCCCTTCTCTCCCTCTATTCTCTCTCTGTCCTTTCCTCTCTCCCCTTCTCTCCCTCTATTCTCTCTCTCTGTCCTTTCCTCTCTCCCCTTCTCTCCCTCTATTCTCTCTCTCTGTCCTTTCCTCTCTCCCCTTCTCTCCCTCTATTCTCTCTCTCTGTCCTTTCCTCTCTCCCCTTCTCTCCCTTTATTCTCTCTCTCTGTCCTTTCCTCTCTCCCCTTCTCTCCCTCTATTCTCTCTCTATGTCCTTTCCTCTCTCCCCTTCTCTCCCTCTATTTTCTCTATGTCCTTTCCTCTCTCCCCTTCTCTCCCTCTTCTCTCTCTGTCCTTTCCCCTCTATTCTCTCTCTATGTCCCTCCTCTCTCCCCTTCTCTCCCTCTATTCTCTCTCCCTCTATTCTCTCTCTATGTCATTTCCTCTCTCCCCTTCTCCCCCTCTATTCTCTCTCTCTGTCCTTTCCTCTCTCCCCTTCTCTCCCTCTATTCTCTCTCTCTGTCCTTTCCTCTCTCCCCTTCTCTCCCTCTATTCTCTCTCTCTGTCCTTTCCTCTCTCCCCTTCTCTCCCTCTATTCTCTCTCTCTGTCCTTTCCTCTCTCCCCTTCTCTCCCTCTATTCTCACTCTCTGTCCTTTCCTCTCTCCCCTTCTCTCCCTCTATTCTCTCTCTGTCCTTTCATCTCTCCCCTTCTCTCCCTCTTTTCTCTCTCTGTCCTTTCCCCTCTATTCTCTCTGTCCTTTCATCTCACCCCTTCTCTCCCTCTATTCTCTCTCTATGTCCTTTCCTCTCTCCCCTTCTCCCCTCTATTCTCTCTCTATGTCCTTTCCTCTCTCCCCTTCTCTCCCTCTATTCTCTCTCTATGTCCTTTCCTCTCTCCCCTTCTCTCCCTCTATTCTCTCTCTATGTCCTTTCCTCTCTCCCCTTCTCTCCCTCTATTTTCTCTCTATGTCCTTTCATCTCACCCCTTCTCTCCCTCTATTCTCTCTCTGTCCTTTCCTCTCTCCCCTTCTCTCCCTCTATTCTCTCTCTCTGTCCTTTCCTCTCTCCCCTTCTCTCCCTCTATTCTCACTCTCTGTCCTTTCCTCTCTCCCCTTCTCTCCCTCTATTCTCTCTCTGTCCTTTCATCTCTCCCCTTCTCTCCCTCTTTTCTCTCTCTGTCCTTTCCCCTCTATTCTCTCTGTCCTTTCATCTCACCCCTTCTCTCCCTCTATTCTCTCTCTATGTCCTTTCCTCTCTCCCCTTCTCTCCCTCTATTCTCTCTCTATGTCCTTTCCTCTCTCCCCTTCTCTCCCTCTATTTTCTCTCTATGTCCTTTCATCTCACCCCTTCTCTCCCTCTATTCTCTCTCTGTCCTTTCCTCTCTCCCCTTCTCTCCCTCTATTCTCTCTCTATGTCCTTTCCTCTCTCCCCTTCTCTCCCTCTATTCTCTCTCTATGTCCTTTCCTCTCTCCCCTTCTCTCCCTCTATTTTCTCTATGTCCTTTCCTCTCTCCCCTTCTCTCCCTCTTCTCTCTCTGTCCTTTCCCCTCTATTCTCTCTCTATGTCCCTCCTCTCTCCCCTTCTCTCCCTCTATTCTCTCTCCCTCTATTCTCTCTCTATGTCATTTCCTCTCTCCCCTTCTCCCCCTCTATTCTCTCTCTCTGTCCTTTCCTCTCTCCCCTTCTCTCCCTCTATTATCTCTCTCTGTCCTTTCCTCTAATCCCCCTTCCTCTCCTCTCTCTCCCTCTATTCTCTCTCTATGTCCTTTCCTCTCTCCCCTTCTCTCCCTCTATTCTCTCTCTCTGTCCTTTCCTCTCTCCCCTTCTCTCCCTCTATTATCTCTCTGTCCTTTCTTCTCTCCCCTTCTCTCCCTCTATTATCTCTCTGTCCTTTCTTCTCTCCCCTTCTCTCCCTCTATTATCTCTCTGTCCTTTCCCTTCTCTCCCTCTATTCTCTCTCTGTCCTTTCCCTTCTCTCCCTCTATTCTCTCTCTGTCCTTTCCCTTCTCTCCCTCTATTCTCTCTCTGTCCTTTCCTCTCTCCCCTTCTCTCCCTCTATGTCCTTTCCTCTCTCCCCTTCTCTCCCTCTATGTCCTTTCCTCTCTCCCCTTCTCTCCCTCTATTCTCTCTCTGTCCTTTCCTCTCTCCCCTTCTCTCCCTCTTTTCTCTCTCTGTCCTTTCCCCTCTATTCTCTCTGTCCTTTCCTCTCTCCCCTTCTCTCCCTCTATTTTCTCTATGTCCTTTCCTCTCTCCCCTTCTCTCCCTCTATTCTCTCTCTCTGTCCTTTCCTCTCTCCCCTTCTCTCCCTCTATTCTTTCTCTGTCCTTTCCTCTCTCCCCTTCTCTCCCTCTATTCTCTCTCTGTCCTTTCTTCTCTCCCCTTCTCTCCCTCTATTATCTCTCTGTCCTTTCTTCTCTCCCCTTCTCTCCCTCTATTCTCTCTCTGTCCTTTCCCCTCTCCCTCTATTCTCTCTCTCTGTCCTTTCCTCTCTCCCCTTCTCTCCCTCTATTCTCTCTCTCTGTCCTTTCCTCTCTCCCCTTCTCTCCCTCTATTCTCTCTCTCTGTCCTTTCCTCTCTCCCCTTCTCTCCCTCTATTCTCTCTCTCTGTCCTTTCCTCTCTCCCCTTCTCTCCCTCTATTCTCTCTCTATGTCCTTTCCTCTCTCCCCTTCTCTCCCTCTATTCTCTCTCTCTGTCCTTTCCTCTCTCCCCTTCTCTCCCTCTATTCTCTCTCTCTGTCCTTTCCTCTCTCCCCTTCTCTCCCTCTATTCTCTCTCTCTGTCCTTTCCTCTCTCCCCTTCTCTCCCTCTATTCTCTCTCTGTCCTTTCCTCTCTCCCCTTCTCTCCCTCTATTCTCTCTCTGTCCTTTCCTCTCTCCCCTTCTCTCCCTCTATTCTCTCTCTCTGTCCTTTCCTCTCTCCCCTTCTCTCCCTCTATTCTCTCTCTCTGTCCTTTCCTCTCTCCCTCTATTCTCTCTCTCTGTCCTTTCCTCTCTCCCCTTCTCTCCCTCTATTCTCTCTCTATGTCCTTTCCTCTCTCCCCTTCTCTCCCTCTTCTCTCTCTGTCCTTTCCCCTCTATTCTCTCTCTATGTCCCTCCTCTCTCCCCTTCTCCCCCTCTATTTTCTCTGTCCTTTCCTCTAATCCCCCTTCCTCTCCTCTCTCTCCCTCTATTCTCTCTCTATGTCATTTCCTCTCTCCCCTTCTCCCCCTCTATTTTCTCTGTCCTTTCCTCTAATCCCCCTTCCTCTCCTCTCTCTCCCTCTATTCTCTCTCTATGTCCTTTCCTCTCTCCCCTTCTCTCCCTCTATTCTCTCTCTGTCCTTTCCTCTCTCCCCTTCTCTCCCTCTATTCTCTCTCCCTCTATTCTCTCTCTATGTCCTTTCCTCTCTCCCCTTCTCTCCCTCTATTCTCTCTCTATGTCATTTCCTCTCTCCCCTTCTCCCCCTCTATTTTCTCTGTCCTTTCCTCTAATCCCCCTTCCTCTCCTCTCTCTCCCTCTATTCTCTCTAAGTCCTTTCCTCTCTCCCCTTCTCTCCCTCTATTCTCTCTCTATGTCCTTTCCTCTCTCCCCTTCTCTCCCTCTATTCTCTCTCTATGTCCTTTCCTCTCTCCCCTTCTCCCCCTCTATTTTCTATGTCCTTTCCTCTAATCCCCCTTCCTCTCCTCTCTCTCCCTTTTTATGTATTTTCTCTTTTACAATCTCTTGTCTCGTCCTCTCTTCCCCCTCTACTCTTCCTTTTTTCTCTCTTCCTCTCTCCTCTCCTCCCCCTCTTTCCACACAGGATGTGTCAGACACATGTTGTCTCACTGCCTGGGCTGAGTGGGTCGTTCTCCCCCAGCCTTGGAGAGCCAACAAAAGGCTGTAGCATTGTGGCTAACCTCAAGTCCTATTCACCCCGCGCCTCCCAGCCTCGACTCTTCTGAACACTAAATTACTGTCTGACTCCCCATCTCATCTGCACCCTGAGCAGTACATTATGTCAGCCAAACCCCTCTCCCTTTGCCTCCATGCACTCACATGACCTCATATTGGTGTCTGTGCTTTTGCTTGTACGTGTCTGTATATGAGATGTGTATTTGTACTGTTATGTTCGTTTATAGAGGTGTGTGTGTGTGTGCGCAAACAAGCGTATTTGTCCTAGTTGCTCTCTGCGTGCATTTAACTCCGTATCCATCATGACTCCCTCTCATGTTTACAGACATGTTTGTGAGTAGTGGTACATCCTGTGTAATGGTGGATGTGCTGTGGTAGAACTGGGTTTATTTAAAAAAATATATATATATATATATACTATTTGTAATCTTTCAAATACCTTGAGCGTTTGCTTTAGCCTGCTGGCGTGCCCGACGGGCAGGGTAGGACATTTTGGAACTAATATGTTGGTCTATCAAGCCAGACAAGCTTAATCAAGCACAGATAAAGTTTTTGAACCCTGGTGCTGTGTGGCCATTGACTCCAGTGTGTGCGTGCCTGTATTTAGTTAATTACTACTCATCGTCATGTCTAGTGTGACATGACTGTTTACATCAACATCTGTGTGAGTGGGTGGACACATTTGTTCTTGTTTATACTGATAGCTGATCCTCTTGTGATTTTATGGGCCTTTTGTCCTCATCTTCTGTGTGTGTGTTGACGTCCATTGTATTTATGCAGAGCTTTTGAGTGTTTTTCTTTTTACTTAGAGCCACACTATGACCTCAGGCGTTCTGTGGCACCCTATAAAGTGGGAATGGCTCCTGTCTGATTGACTGGCAGACAGACTGATCCCTATGGGGACTACTACTAAAGCAAGCAAGCCCACACAGACAGACACACACCCACACACTCCTACACAGTGATCCACTTTCCCCTCTCAAACACATTCAGGCTTTTAGAGAGACCGAGGTACTCTCGGAGGAGAGGATCTCCGACTCCTGAAGCACATATCCACAGCAGCATTCACTGTTTCACAACTTCTAGAAGGGAACATGTTGTTGATACGCAGGTCTGATTTTTCCACCTTGATTGGTATTTATTAAATGTTTTTTGTGTGACTGTGTTGTCAGCCCCAGTTGTGTATCCAGTTTGTTCTGCGGCTGAAGGGTATGGGTTGCACCTTCAATAACTGTACGTTTCCTCCTGTGTTTCAGGCTGCTTTCCCTGTCTGGGCCCCAACCTAAACCCCATAGCACTGGGAGGACGCTGGCTAGCCTACGCTGAGAACAAGGTAGGAGACACACACACTGAATATACACACACCCATCCATCACGGATGTACTTATCACAACACCATATTTACAATCCTCAAATTCATTTTTTACTTTAGCTCTTTAATCTCTCAGTTCAACTCATTCCAAGAAGAGACCACTAGAAATGATAACATCTGAAAACCAACAGATGTAGGGTTTTTTATGTCCATTTAATAGGATTTTTGTATTTTCCAAAAGCAAGTCCACTCTACGCACTCTTGCAATAGATTTAATAGATAATTGTGTCTGGTAGTTGTCTGATTACGCTCGGCCACTCAAGTAATTGACAGATGGGTCACTGACTACTATAAGCTTCTCTGTTCCTTAAGAATAGAGTAGGTCTGGGATGGATGGATGGATCCCAGGAAATAGACAGTGGGATAGGAGAGGTTTTTAATGTGCTGACCCTCATATTCTGTTCCTGGTTGGCCTCAGCTTTCTTATCTGTTTTCCTCTCTGTCTCTCTGTCTCCCCCCCAGTTAATCCGGTGTCACCAGTCTCGAGGCGGTGCCTGCGGGGACAATGCCCAGTCTTACACAGCTACAGTCATCAGCGCTGCTAAAGTAAGTGAAACACAAACACTCACACCTCCCTCCACCCCAGTGGTTGGAATAAAATCATCTGTACGTTTCTGAGAAGTGATATAGGATCCACCTTGGCTTTACCCTGTGAGTCAGACACCGTTATGAGACTATACATCATAACCCAGACACAGGCCTTGAGAGTCTGAGCATCTTAACTAATTTCTGTCGTCCTTGTGTGTGTCTGTAGGGGGTTCCATCCTGTACTGTGTACTGTACTGCAATATGGGACACAGCCCCTGTAATAGTCCTCTCAGCTGGAGCGCACCGCCAGGCTACACTACCCTAACTGCTAAGCCCTTTGATACCAAGCTGAATTTATACCCCTCGGCTCTGTTGATGTAGCGGCTGAGCTAACCTGCGCTACTAGCCTAGCGCAGCACTCTCCTCATAAGGTTCCAGTCTCCGGTCTTAGCCAGGCCCCCAAAGGGGAACCCTAATTGATTTATGAAGACCCCTCGGGTCAGAGTTATTCCCATGGTCTACTACCCCTCTCTCCTTAATGAGCGCTAACGGCTAGCGTGATGAAGTCCCATTAGCTGCTAATGGCGGTATACATCAAAAAGAGCAGTGGCGGCAGCGCTAAAGTGTTAGCCTGGCTAGCGGAGGGAGGGGGAAACGAGGTTAAGGGCATCCCGATATGCAGACGGATTGTCTGCGGCCGCCGTTGAGAACTATATATTATAATCTCAATATTTTCACCCCCGCCCGCCCTCTCCTCCTCCGGTCTACAACGCGACACAGACTAAGTGCTTCTGTCCAGAGACTTGGAAGGCGAGAGGGGGTGTAGAGGGAGCACTAAGGGGAGTATTTCCTAGCCTTTTATAGGAAATAACATTTTATAGCAGCGCATAATTTCAGCTGTATTATTATAATTCCTCATACTAATCACTGGAATATAAACACTCCTCGCCAGGGTGTCTGACTTAAACACACCTCTGTGGCAAGGGCCAGGCTCAGAGAAATGGATAGGGCTGCTGAAGTGGAGTCTATCTCCCTGCTACACTGTCCTGAGCTAATGGAGTCAGTGTACTGTGTGTGTGTCAGCACAAAGGGGCCCCGGAGAACCTAATCAGGCATGCAGGCCAGGCAGCGCTGTCAATACCGCGTGGCGCCTCGCATTTGTTGGGTCTATGCATCACACACACACTCACACACCCCCTCACTTGGCGACCCCACCTAGCCCACTAACCGACTGGTGTGTGTAAATTGCTCGGAGCCGCATCAATAATGAAACAGGGCGTTTGGCTCCTAATTGATCAACACTAATGTGTTTTCTAATCACTGCAGTGTGAGGTTTTAGTGCTAGTCCAAACAGGAGCCATTGATCTGTGTAGGGCTGAGGGGGAGACTGGGGAGGAGAGACTGGTGGCAGACACTCGGCTCCTGCTGTTTCAGCACTCCACATCATCATCATCAGCAGCTGTTAGCGTTGAGCAAATAGCCGTCTCTCTCTCACTCATAGTCATGCATAGACACAGTCATTCTATATTGATCAACACTCCTCTCCCAGCTCCACATAGTCAAACACAGACTTACTGTTGTTCTTTATTGGAAGTGTCTCTAGTTGTTTTATGACGACGAGCCCAATCTGATGTTTGTTTCCTGCTATTCTCCACCTCCTCCCTCTCTCTTCTCATCTCCCCCTCTTTATATGCGTTTCTCTCGCTCTCCCTCCCCCTTCCCCCTGTCGTTCTGGTTAGACCCTAAAGACTGGTCTCACCATGGTGGGGAAGGTGGTGACCCAGCTAGCTGGTACTCTACCCACTGGCGTCCCCGACGAGGAGGGTGCTACCCCCCACAGCACCACCCGCCGAAGCCCCCATGCCCCCGGAGTAATCACCGTCATTGACACACACAACGTCGGAGAGGGACAGGTATGTGTGATCACAAAGTCATAGACCCTGGCTCTCCAACAGTGTTCCATCCCCTTCTGAAGTAACTGTCAGAAAATATACACGTTCTGCAACCAGAAATAGGAATGGACGAAGGAATGCGACACGATGTGAAGTTAGAACGATCTTGTGGGAGAGGTAGAAGTACTACTGTGTGTCTTTGGGTTATGGACCATGGCTCCCCAAAAGTGTTATCGCTTTCTGAAGTAATGTTGAAGAATTGTACAAAGCAAAACATACAGTGTAGGTATTGGTTGGTTTTTGTGTACGTAATAATCCTACAGGGGTTCTTGTTTGAACAATAATTCTCACCTGATGATGATGTCATCACTACTTTACAAACGGGCCCAACCTATCTCTGCCACTGGCTGCTAGATACATCATGGTAATGAGTCTCTTCCTGCTTTTGGCACAGGTCCCAGGTGAAGGCCAGGTCATAGAAATGAAATGAACCACATTCATTCGTACTTTCAGTTACATAAATCCACATATTGTCTTAGCACAGCTGTTCTTAGTTTGCCCCAAACTGAACTCTGTCTCTAGACATTCTCTCATCAGAGTGAGAAGTGTTTTTTACTGGTGCGTTGTGGGAAACCAGAAAACATTCCCAGGTGTCCATTTCCTTGTACAGTGTCTTTAACAGAGTGTCACATTTACTGGGCCACAGACTTACATATTAACACGTCTCACATACAACGCCCGTTTACACCCTCAGGCTCAATCAGAACAGATTCTCTCTCCTCTCTTCCCTCCCTCCTTTTTCTTGTCCTTTCTGACCTCTGTAAATACACCTTTGGGTTTTGTGGTGCGGTGAGAAACCTCCCAGGTTAAACCTTTTTTTATCCTCTGCTAGAGCAAACACAGGAGCCCACCCCACACACGCACCTGACAGTACCTTGGGGCCTAAGGTGGGATTTATTTTGCTTGCTCACATATTTTCACAGCTCGGCCTTCGCCACAGCACCAGCTTTTTTAAGCAGTGTGGAGACTAAATGAATGCACTGCTCATCATCAGCAGTGACCTCACAAGATGCCTGTATCCGTCCTCTGTCTGCCACGCTCCTCTCTTCCTAGCTCCCTTAGTGCAAATGAAAGGATGCCTGTGTAATGCTCACACGATATTTGGCTATGGTCGCTCTGTATCAGGGCATAAGGCTACTATAAATCCGTACTGTGCCTTTATTGCAGTACGCTGTATGCCAGTGCTGTGTGTGTGTGTCTGTGTGTCTGGATGTGTTTGTGTGTGTGTTCATGTACCTCAGTTTCCCGAGGGCTCCTCCAGACCGGGGATAAAGCCCACAGAAGCAGGTCTGCACTGTGTCCCCGGCCAGTATACAGTAACCCTACACTACACATAAACACAGTTAGAGGAGAGGATAGGAGGGAGGGAGGGAGGGAGGGATGGGAGGGAGGGAGAAGTGTTGTGACTTCAGGTAATGGCATTGTTTCTTTGCACGTCACTCACCTAGTTTGTTGACCCCTTTGTTGGAAGTGGTGACCCCTCTTTAACTCACTCACTCACTCACTCCTGTATAATAGGTTTACTCTCCAGAGGTAGCCCCGACACTAATTCTCAGTTTCAAAGGGCTTCGGCAGGATTCCCTCACAGAACAACATTGTGTGCCTCCGACGTAATAAAATGGGTCTGGTTTATGTCACCCTTTTTCCTTGTTCTTTTCAGTTTTCTCCTCTCTCTCCCTCCAGTCCAGTCTGGAAAAAAAGGTTGTTTTGTGTTTGGACTGACTCCTATTAAAACTAATGCAACACTAGACCAGATTTATCACTATGAGACTGACCTCTCTCTCCCTCACTCCTCTCTGTCTCTCTTACTCCTTCCCTGGACTCATGTCTGGGCTTAGTTATAATCTGTTCAAGACCAGGGACGTTTACACACACACACACAGAGCCCCTGGTCTGAGAACAGAATCATACTCATCAGCACTGTATTTCTTTTGAACAGTCGGAGGACTTTGAGCTTAGCTACTGGTCTGAGATCAGTCTTTTGTCATTCCAGTCTTAGTTGTCATGCAGCACATGAAGACAGATGGCGGGTACAGTGCTGCGGTGACATTGTAGAAAGAGAGAACGAGACGAGAGATTGTGAACAATCCTCTCTCTGGTGTTAATTTTTGATGATTGCTAATTACATCCACAAGGTGGCAATGCTCTTTACCAGTGGGATTGTAACATATTAATTCTCCATTATTTTACTTACAGCAAGAAGCTACAAGAAGTCCATGTGTTAGAAGTTGGAAAGTCCATCTCTGTGTAGAGTCTGGTGAATGTCTCTCTCTGTGTGTGTGTTCGTTCGTTCGTTCCAGGTCCTGGTGAGTGAGGACTCAGATGGAGAGGGAGTGGTGGCCCACTTCCCAGCCCATGACAAACCCATATCCTGCATGGCATTCAACCCCAGCGGTAAGGAGACAGCTCACTGCAACACACACACAGGCATACACACCAAAAGTATTTATTTTGGATGTAAAGAATGCTAATCCGAAAAGGCGGAATTCGAAGGCACATTTTGGCAATCCATCCGTAGTGAAGAAAGTCAGTTGAGGGAGGAACAATTTTTATGTTAGTGTGAACCCACGTGAAGGGAACACAACCTCCCTGTCCCAGTCTTAACCTCTTCTGTAGGACTCCAGGGTGTCCCCCCCCCTCTTAACCTCTTCTGTAGGACTCCAGGGTGCCCCCCCCTCTTAACCTCTTCTGTAGGACTCCAGGGTGTCCCCCCCTCTTAACCTCTTCTGTAGGACTCCAGGGTGTCCCCCTCTTAACCTCTTCTGTAGGACTCCAGGGTGTCCCCCTCTTAACCTCTTCTGTAGGACTCCAGGGTGTCCCCCTCTTAACCTCTTCTGTAGGACTCCAGGGTGTCCCCCTCTTAACCTTTTCTGTAGGACTACAGGGTCCCCCCCCTCTTAACCTCTTCTGTAGGACTCCAGGGTGTCCCCCTCTCAACCTCTTCTGTAGGACTCCAGGCTGTCCCCCTCCTCTTAACCTCTTCTGTAGGACTCCAGGGTGCCTCTCCCCCCCTCTTAACCTCTTCTGTAGGACTCCAGGGTGCCTCCCCCCTCTTAACCTCTTCTGTAGGACTCCAGGGTGTCCCCCCCTTAACCTCTTCTGTAGGACTCCAGGGTGTCCCCCTCTTAACCTCTTCTGTAGGACTCCAGGGTGTCCCCCTCTTAACCTCTTCTGTAGGACTCCAGGGTGTCCCCCTCTTAACCTCTTCTGTAGGACTCCAGGGTGTCCCCCTCTTAACCTCTTCTGTAGGACTCCAGGGTCCCCCCCCCTTAACCTCTTCTGTCAGACTCCAGGGTGTCCCCCCCTTAATCTCTTCTGTAGGACTCCAGGGTGTCCCCCCCTTAACCTCTTCTGTAGGACTCCAGGGTGTCCCCCCCTTAACCTCTTCTGTAGGACTCCAGGGTGTCCCCCTCTTAACCTCTTCTGTAGGACTCCAGGGTGTCCCCCTCTTAATCTCTTCTTTAGGACTCCAGGGTGTCCCCCTCTTAACCTCTTCTGTAGGACTCCAGGGTGTCCCCCTCTTAATCTCTTCTGTAGGACTCCAGGGTGTCCCCCCCTTAATCTCTTCTGTAGGACTCCAGGGTGTCCCCCTCTTAACCTCTTCTGTAGGACTCCAGGGTGTCCCCCTCTTAACCTCTTCTGTCGGACTCCAGGGTGTCCCCCCCTCTTAACCTCTTCTGTAGGACTCCAGGGTGTCCCCCTCTTAACCTCTTCTGTAGGACTCCAGGGTGTCCCCCCCTTAACCTCTTCTGTCAGACTCCAGGGTGTCCCCCCCTTAATCTCTTCTGTAGGACTCCAGGGTGTCCCCCCCTTAACCTCTTCTGTAGGACTCCAGGGTGTCCCCCCCTTAACCTCTTCTGTAGGACTCCAGGGTGTCCCCCCCTTAACCTCTTCTGTAGGACTCCAGGGTGTCCCCCTCTTAACCTCTTCTGTAGGACTCCAGGGTGTCCCCCTCTTAATCTCTTCTTTAGGACTCCAGGGTGTCCCCCTCTTAACCTCTTCTGTAGGACTCCAGGGTGTCCCCCTCTTAATCTCTTCTGTAGGACTCCAGGGTGTCCCCCCCTTAATCTCTTCTGTAGGACTCCAGGGTGTCCCCCTCTTAACCTCTTCTGTAGGACTCCAGGGTGTCCCCCTCTTAATCTCTTCTGTAGGACTCCAGGGTGTCCCCCTCTTAATCTCTTCTGTAGGACTCCAGGGTGTCCCCCTCTTAATCTATTCTGTAGGACTCCAGGGTCCCCCCCCCCTCTTAACCTCTTCTGTAGGACTCCAGGGTGTCCCCCCCTCTTAACCTCTTCTGTAGGAGTGCGGTGGATAGGGCCTGTGAAGTGGGGATGTATGTATCTGTGTTAGAACAATGGTCGTCAGTGGGGCCGGTGCCTGAAGGTGCATCCTCTCACCTGCAGTCAACACACAATGGAAGTGGCTCCATCAAGTAGGCCCTGCAGTGACAATTGCACTTCATCCCACTGTGGGAGAGTGACAATAACCATGCATTGATATGTGAAGACACACACACACCGGGGCACTCCCTTTGTGTTTCTGTGGTCACACTCACTCACAGTCAGGCCTTAATGTTGGTCCGACACCAGACCGTTTTAGGTGTGTGAGGTGTTGAATTATGCCACTCTCCTCACAACAGAAGAGGTTATGTTGCTCTCCTCAATTGCTAACTAGCATTAGTACAATGACTGGATGACTATGGTAACTGCTAGCATGCTAGTACATACAGTACCATAGACTTCCAGCCGTTGCGCTAACGCTAGTTAGCATTGGCTCACAAAACTACCTCCAAACTTCCTTCATACTGGATGCAGTGTGTGTGTTCCAGTTTTACCCAGAGTGCCGCGGATACTTCCTTACCTCAATCTACACCAAATGATTTTGCTCTGGCGTCTTCCCACCTTTATGGATTGTTCTCCCCGGAAATAAAGGCACCACATGGTCTGTGTGGAGGAGCAGCTAATAAAGTAGCTGCTGAGTGATGGTGCTTACTGTGACCTCCAGTCTCTCGTAGGAATCCTTCACATACCTCTGGCCTCTGCTTCAGACCTGACTAGACTGCACCCCCAGGGAAAAGGCTTACATTTTATAACACACACACACACCTATTTTTAGTAACACACATTTACCACCTTTATACATGAACTCAGTGTATACCTTTATACACACACACGCCCTCAATCAATGACTTACAAACACACAGACTAAACCTTGCACACATTGACAATGCGTGTGACAATAAATCCCCAACACGCACACACTGATTTATTACATCTTCACATCCACGTCACACACAATGCGCACAATCACTCTGACATGGCACACACAGTAATCACCCACACATACATAGCGTGCTCTCCAAGCAGGTAAATACCACATTTAATTTAGGATTGCTACTTGGAGGTTTAGCAGAGCTGCTGTTTGGCCATTACAGAACAACTCTTACCTCTCGTCATGTCCTCTTGCCCTGGCCTGAATGACCTGTCCAATCTGTAGGGGGCGCCCTTGGTTTACCTTGACAACCTAAAGTTGACTCAGCGACCTTTGGCCTATAAGTGTGTGTGTGTGGAGCTGGATTGATCAGGAGATAAAAGCAGGGGTCCCACCGTTCTGGCCAACCGCTCAGCAACAGGCCGGCAACCGTGATCACTTTCATCTTTACGACCATACCATAGAAGAAAAAGGACTGTCAATAGTAACAGCCTGAATATACACAGTGGCTACATCCTAAGTGTCAATTACAAACACAACCCCCCCCTCCCGCCACATGGGTGCGTTACCACCTCATTTATGCCAGCCCAAACCTGATGAACCTGAAGTGTTTTGAATTATGATGTTGTCGGGGTACCCCAAAAAGTAAAAGTACCCCCAAAAGCCACGTTTCTTTCTCTTTTTTTCCACCTTAACGAGGTCAGGGTGAAAGTGTGTGTGTGTGTGTGAGCAGCAGCGTAGTCCTCCACGCTGTAATTTAGGAGCCTTTCATCATTAAGCCTCATGATCAAAACAACTGCCACGTTGGTCTCTAAATCCGCCTGCTTTAGAGTATCAGAGAGCGAGGGGAGCCCCTTGGTCACCCAGGATTGCAGGCCAGTCTCGGCTTGCTCTGAATTAACTGCACAGAGAGAGCAAGAGAAGAAAACCAAGAAAAACCTCTCACTCTACCGTAGGTCCTTCAGTCCCATGGCTCCTTCGAACAGTGGTCAAGTTAACCCCAAAAACCACCAGAGCCAGTATGAAACAATGCTATGACTCGACAGCTCAGTGACTGGTCCTGAAAAGCCCAACAAGTCCAACCCAAGAAGCATGACGCAACAAACCCCATAGAACTGCTTGTGTATGTTGGAGTGACTACAGAGACAGCAGAGTGGTTATGGGGTGACTGGTCTGGCACCCTGTCCTGGCTGTGTGGCGTTCAGAGGTTCTATTCCTAGTGGTGTAATTAGAGGTTAGGATGCTGCTCTGTTGAAGGCCGTTGTGAAGCTACACATATACCCCCTTTACCAGCTGTGAGCTGGTTTACTCACTTCCCTCCTCTCCTTCACCCTTTCACTACAGCCGTCTCTCCTTCACCCTTTCACTACAGCCCGTCTCTCCTTCACCCTTTCACTACAGCCCGTCGCTCCTTCACCCTTTCACTACAGCCCGTCTCTCCTTCACCCTTTCACTACAGCCCGTCGCTCCTTCACCCTTTCACTACAGCCCACCTCTCCCTTCACCCTTTCACTACAGCCCGTCGCTCCTTCACCCTTTCACTACAGCCCGTCGCTCCTTCACCCTTTCACTACAGCCCGTCGCTCCTTCACCCTTTCACTACAGCCCGTCGCTCCTTTACCCTTTCACTACAGCCCGTCGCTCCTTCACCCTTTCACTACAGCCCGTCGCTCCTTCACCCTTTCACTATAGCCCGTCGCTCCTTCACCCTTTCACTATAGCCCGTCTCTCCTTCACCCTTTCACTACAGCCTGTCGCTCCTTCACCCTTTCACTACAGCCCGTCTCTCCTTCACCCTTTCACTACAGCCCGTCGCTCCTTCACCCTTTCACTACAGCCTGCCGCTCCTTCACCCTTTCACTACAGCCTGCCTCTCCTTCACCTCACCCCTCGCACTTCACATCATCTTGACTTGATTATTAGCCAAGATCCCCAAGGTTAAAATGACATGACTGTTTTAACGATAGGGCCTGTGAAACAGTGTGTGTGGAGGGTGGTTTGATTAAAGTGTGATGGCGTCAGTAAGGCTGTGTGCAGTGTATGATTAGGTGGTGGGACATGAGACACTCTCCCTCCCTTTCTCTCGCGGTCTGTAATTCCTCTCAATCACGCCACTGATAAGAATCTTGGAATCTGTTCCTCCATGGAAGATTAGTTCAGCGTTGCTCGCTCATTTACAGGAGCTCAACCTCCCAACAACTCTTAAAGGGACACACACACACGTCTTGTTCAATAAAAACACAATGTTACTATTCTACAACCTTTATTGGCTCACCTAACTAACCTCACACCTCTTAAATATCTACTAAGCCTTGGTAAATGAGGCTAGAACTCATCTCCAGCCACACTGCGTAGCCCAGTAAAGCCCAGCCCATATTTAGTAACACATCATAATGAATAGCCTAGTGAATAGATAATAGAAACATGGAAAGTGCCAAGCAGCTGTGTGTCATGATGAAGAACAGTCACTGTGGTGTCATAACTCCTTACACCTCATTGATGTGTGAGAGAGAGTCAGGCCTTCACCCCAACACCCAGCTAACCCACACCACATATGCTGAACACGATGGAAACACCCCACAGAGACTGCCTCCACACCCCCAGCCCACTCATTTAGCCTGCAACGAGTTGTCTATACACAGCTAGCAATTAGCACTCCCCTCGTGGCTGTATCTTCACGTTATGGGAAGTGGTGCTTTTTATTTTGTCGCCTTTTTGACCACTCATTTAGCAAGATGTGCAGCTGTGTTTGAGTGTGTGTGTTTTACCCAGTAGTAGGGCTGTCCGTCCACCATGGACCGATCACAGAAGATTTAAACCCAGAGGGGGTCAGTGCCCTTTCCTGCCCTGCCCTGACACACACGCACCTACCCATGCCACGCCCAGGGAGTCATGGCTTCAGTAAAGTGCCACTGTCCTCCTGGCTACATGAGCTCTATGTCGTAATGGCATTATGTAAAGCTGATGATCTATAGATTTTTCCCCAGCGAGCTCTGTTATAATCAATGTAATTCTCTTCCTTTCTCTCTGTCTCTCTCACTTTCTCTTTATCGCTCCCTCTCTCTTTTATATCCCTCCCTCTGTTTTGAGCTGTTAAAATCTCCCAGGGTAATGATTTTGTATGTTCCCACTGTGACTGTCTACTGTCTGTCCAACTGCAGCCAGCCTATTGTGCTTTTAAAAGAAGAATGTAGCTGCATACTCCTTCCTGAGCCAGTTTTGTTTTGAAGAGGTCGTCTACAGTCCTTCAATGAAAGGCTACACAAATTGGATACATAGCTGTAACAGTTAATTGTCCTCTGCTTTTGTGTACAGTGTGTGTCTGTATATGGTGTGTGTACAGTGTTTAGTGTGTGTGTACAGTGTTTAGTGTGTGTGTACAGTGTTTAGTGTGTGTGTACAGTGTGTAGTACATTGTACAGTGTAGTCTTAAGTGCTTGAGAAATTTGCAGAGCCAACAGTCCTATCCTCGGCCTCCCTTTAGTGCAGTCATCTGTATGGCCAGTTGGACGTCGACCTCCCTTTAGTGCAGTCATCTGTATGGCCAGTTGGACGTCGACCTCCCTTTAGTGCAGTCATCTGTATGACCAGTTGGACGTCGACCTCCCTTTAGTGCAGTCATCTGTATGACCAGTTGGACGTCGACCTCCCTTTAGTGCAGTCATCTGTATGGCCAGTTGGACGTCGACCTCCCTTTAGTGCAGTCATCTGTATGGCCAGTTGGACGTTGACCTCCCTTTAGTGCAGTCATCTGTATGGCCAGTTGGACGTCGACCTCGCTGACGCTCTCCTACTGTTTGTCCAAGACACTGTAAAACCACTGCTGCCTGTCCGCCTGCTCGTCCGCCTGCTCGTCCGCCTGCTCGTCCGCCTGCTCGTCCGCCTGCTCGTCCGCCTGCTCGTCCGCCTGCTCGTCTGCCTGACTGTCTGCCTGCTCTTCTGCCTGACTGTCTGCCTGCTCTTCTGCCTGACTGTCTGCCTGCTCGCCTGCCTGCTCGCCTGCCTAGCCGCCTGCCTGTCCTCCTGCACGCCTGCCTGCCTGCTCGCCTGCCTGCTCGCCTGCCTGCCTGCCCACTGCAGCTATTTTTATGGTGTTTCCATACTAGGTAGTAAAAAGCATCTGCACCGTCTTGGGAAGTCAGGGCCTCAGACCTGGGCTATAAAACCTCAAGGAGATCAGAGAGAGGAAGCGCAAAAGAAAGAGAGAAATAGAGACGGAGAGGAAAAGAGAGAGGGGAAAAGAGAGCGGGCTGGCTAGGCCAGAGACCAACCATGCTCAAGGTCTCAGTGGAGACTTCAAACCCGGCTCCAAACCCCCCATCCCACACAGTCCAGGCACCTCAGGCTCTGCTGTTGAGTCATCCACAACCCACACACACAACAACACGCAACGCTGTGGAACTTTTTATAGTGTGGTGGGGAGGTTCTGATCTGTCCACTCTAATTTGATTTGGGGCTTTATGTTTCACAGAATTTAAGTCCACTTTGTGGACATACTGTATTTGGTGCTGTGTTCACAAGATCCATTAAACAAAGACACAAATTGTTCGAAGAGCCTCTTCCTTCCAAACCCCCTTCCGTCACTGGCAGGCACTACAGACCAGCGTGACACCTTATCTGCGGTAGCGAATGTTTGAGGGGATTCATTAGTTAACAGAAACACTCTGAGAAATAAAAGACAACATTTAAATGGAGGTTAGAGATTACAGCCCGCTGTCTGTTTGCAGAGAAACTGATTAAAGCTTCTCATCAGTACTCTCTCCTTCCCTCCCTCCACAGTCCCCCTCTCTTTATCTGCAGAGTCTGACCAATTCGTTTGGGGCTTTTAAACATGACAACAAAAGGCTGCTGTTATTGCCTGCTCTTAGCTGCTGGGAGAATGTGTTTTATCTGTCTGCCTGTTATGACCCAAACCATGAGAGAGGCCAGATTAAAATAATAAGCGTGTCCCCCAAATGACACCCTATTCCCTATATAGTGCACCACTTTAGACCAGGGCCCATAGGCTTATTAATGAACCATGAAGTGAGGTTTAGTCATGATGGATTTAGGAATGTTTCGTGTTTGTGGTAGAAAGAAGGTGCAAACGTTTCATTTAGGCTGGAGAAGGGAAGTACAAAGATGTAAATGTTCCATGCGCTGACGATGGATTGAGAATGATTGAATTTGCAGTGCATTCAGCACACTAACAGAAGGCGCTAACGTCTCTTCATTTGTGGAGGAGTGTGATATGTGATATGCAAGCATTCCATAATTGTGGCGCAAGTTTGAGTTCTTTTAGTTGAACAGAGTGGTCTGACGGTATAAGGATTTGGCTCAAATAGCACATTATTCCCTACATAGTGCACTACTTTTGACCAAAATCATGGTCAAAAGAAGTGCACTATGTAGGGAGTTAGGTTCCATTTGGTAAGCTGGCTAACTCCAACATCTCACTTCTGCCCCCGCCACGCTTCATGAACTTGACCGCGGGCGGCACACTCCTCCCTCTGTGAGTCGGTGTGACTTGAAAGCGGCAGGTTTCACCTTGTAAAGAACAGGAAGAAAGAGTCAACCATCTTAATATTAAGCTAATTGCAGCCTGTTGGCGATGGTTAGTCAGCCATTTTCAATCTATTCCTATCTGAGAGAGAGGGAGAGCTGCACAGCTCGCTGGTGGTCTGGCTGGGAAGCAGAAAGAAACACACTCCTCTGTTTCACTCCACCGTAGATCAAATGAACCATAACTATTTCCCTCCCTCCCTTTCTCCATCCCTCCCTCCCTCCATCTCCTTCTCCCTCCCTCCATCTCTTTCTCCCTCCCTCCATCTCTCCCTCCCTCCTCCGCCTATTGGTTGGATTATGAATGTGGTTGATGGAGTTAAGAGTGTTGGAGAAACCAGTCCAAGCCAGAGCGGCCACAGCAGTGTCGCACTGCCATGCTCTGGTCTCATCTCCTCTGGTCGACTCTGTGCATCTCAAATGGCACCCTATTCCCTATTTTTATTAAACCTATATTTAACTAGGCAAGTCCGTTAAGAACAAATTATTATTTACAATGACGCCTTCCCCGGCCAAACCTGGACGACGCCGGGCCAATTGTGCTCCGCCCTAAGGGACTCCCAGTCACAGCCTGTTGTGATACAACCTGTATAGTGCACTAATATTTATTTTACCTTTTATTTACCCAGGAACGGAACCTTAAGGTTAGAAACCTTTTGCCAGGGGGACCTTGCAAGAGGTCGGCAGGAAGTAGTCCACACGAGCACAATACAATAGCTACATTAAAAACAATCACAATGGTCAACAATAGTATCTTCTGTCAGAGCTTTAAACTCAGCAAGCGATACCCTCTCAAGTCTTTTGCAAAATTATATTTTTCCAATTTCATTCCCTGGGCACTATGTTAGGAATAGGGTGCATTTAGAACACAGACAATACCCCTTCCTAGTACCCAACACAAATAAAGCTCCTTACCCGAGTACATAATACTATAAGGCATTCCCGGTGGTGGTGAGTGCCAGCCCTCTCACCATGTTCCTCCCTCCACCTTTCCCGTCAGCCTGATGGAATCTGCACTGGTCATCCCAGTGGTCACGGAGGGCAGAGACGGTGTTTCATTTGGAGACACTCAGCCAATCCCTTTTTTCCTTCATGCCACTATCCCTTCATCCCTCCATCGAGCTTTAGTGTGATTCATAGCCCAGTCACGATGCCAAGCCCTGTGCCACTTTCAGTGAAAGAGTTCATTAAAAAAGGGCCCAATTGACTATGATTGAATAGAACAGGTTAAGCTTCAGAAGATTTCACTTTTCGCCTGTAAAACATTGACAACTTATTGACCGCATGGTGACCCTTTGGGTGAGTATTAGCCTCCCATCCACCCTCCACCCCCTATCCTGGTTATCTTGATGTGGGGCGGTGAGGGAGAAGGAGGGAGAGGTAGAGACAGAAATGGAGGGAGGGCTGTAGGGAGGCTGGCCTCAGGACCCAGTGAGTTCTGGCCGGTCTGGTCTGAGTGTGCAGCTTTGATGTCAGTCTGTCATGCCGGGGCCCACTTTAGTTTTTACTGCGCCCCTGTGTGTTTTCCACCGCTATCATAAACACCTTGAAAAGCCCAGCACGGATGCAGCCGAGAGAGACCGCCACACACGGGCACACAGTACACACATTCACTGACAAGCCCATACACAGTCATTAACTGACACACCACACACATACTTAGTCACACACAAATACACAAATGCACACACACGTACACACACACTGCCTGGCCGTCTCTCATAACCAGCCCCACCGCCAGCCCTGAAGACAAAGACTCCATATGATGCATACTCTCTCATTTGAGTGTTTTGCTCATTTGCTCAGAAGTCTATTCATCTCCTACACCAGAGCAGACCAGACCCGATTCCCCAGTGTCCTCTCTCTTCTTAACATTTTCTAGCTCCACATGGTTATAGTTTGACATTTCCCCGTTTTCAAAGGTTCTGGAGCCAAGTGTTGTTAATTAGAGAGGGAACTAGTTTTGTTGCAGCCCTTTGTGCTGCCAAGTGGGAGACATCATCACTGACTGCCTTCCGTCTCTCTCCTCATCTGCTTTTGTCCAGAAAAAAGAGCTCCAGCCACTTTGGAAATGAAACGTCCTTGCACTATTAATGGGATTGAGCAGATGTTTTCTGTTTATACTTTTTGTGACGTGACAGAAAGGCTGCAGCAAAACAATACGAGAAGTTTTGGGGCACAGTCCTTCTTTCCAATGAAGAGGGAGTGTGAAAGGGGGAGATGATATTTATGGAAATATCACTCGCAGCCAGGCAGCGCCCTTCCACGCAGACGCACGTCTCATACACATGGCAAGTTAGAGGTTCTCTCTCCGACCAGTTGCTGTGTGTTTGTGTGTGCCAGGACAGGCAGCCCGTTTTCATACAGAATGTTGTAAATAACACCAGAGAATGGGGAGGTTGAGGTGTTTATAAATAGGACGTGTCAGACGGAGCTCCAACAGATTCCGGTTTCCAGCGGCAGCAGGCTGCTCTCACACCGCCGACTAGGAACACTGCTTTTTAATTTGGGCTTCCCGCGGCCTAACCGACTGACGCCTCTCGGCGAGGGCCTGTATTTCAACAAGGCCACAAAAGCCCCAACCCTGGGCGCTTCCACACCGGCCGAGTGTACAGAGTGTACCATCAGCAAGAAGTCATGTCCTGGCCAGCCTCTCCAAGCCTCATTTGTCAAAGCCTGTGGCGAGCCAGCCAGGGAGGGAGGGAGGGAGGGCGACGCGCTGGGCGGCTTGGGCCAGGAGGCAGAAGAAGAAAGGAGGGAGAAGAGGGTGGCTGGGTGAGGGAGAGAGGAAGCTCCCAGATAAACAGAGCACAGCGCCTTAACTCCTAATCACCCTTCACTTCCGTTTCCAGACTCTATAATTAGAAGGCCCTTCTTTTCCATGTATTCCCAGTTGACGCAAAGGGTTCTTGTGGCTTGGCACCTCATTTGGGGCGTGGGTTTAGTTTATGCTAAGACCCAAGGCCCTGCGCTTCCAGGTTTGGTTTGGTCTTTAGTTTTGATACAGCATAAATAGCTAAACCACCGTCTAATGCCTTGCCTGCTCTGGTTTTCTGTTTTTTCTTTCCTTCCAATATCCCCCACTTTGACCCCTTCTCTTTGACTCCCATCACTCTTACTCTGTCCCTTCTCCTCACCTCTGTACCTTGCCCTATTACATGGCTGCTGTTGGACAAAGGTGGAAACTGGCTCCATCCTGAATGGCACCCTATTCACTGGGCCCTAGTCAAAGTTGGGCACTTTATAGGAAATAGGATGCCATTTGGGAAGCAATCTGTGAGGTCTAAAAGCAGTGTGTGTGAGCGCATCTAGCCGACATTCCTTTTTCTTCTTCATCCCTCTTGCATATGTCACTGGATTATTTTAATCTCGTCCCCTTCCATCCTCCTCTTTTACCACCCAATAAAGACGGCCTACTAATTACAAACTTATTTCAACCTCCGCAGAAAATGTCCAGCGAAGGAAAATCACAAATTATTCTCCTGTTAAATTATGGCTGTGAGGCTTCGGATTTGGAGGCTTAGAAGTAAAACATTCAGCACAATTTCTCAGATCACACACTTTTTAGTTTCTGCTGAAGGGCTAACATTTTGAGTTATTGCACTTTTATGTTTTTGGTAGAAATGTGAAGGCTCTGTCTTGCGCTGCCTGGGTTCTGGACTTGTTCTGGTGTGGTTTGTTGAGTGTGTTGTTTACAGTAAAGACATATACTTTCTGCAGTTTGACAAACTTCAAATAAAACGTCTAGAAATGAATGGACCTGTCATCGGAGGTTACACATGAACTGGGCTGTGGTCGTGTGTTAGGACACGGACACACACTCCTCCCAGTCCCTAGAAAAATACATAGTTATAAGGCTATGGTTGTGACTGGAGAACAAATTATAATGTGGGGTATAAGTAAGCGTTTTCCAACAGTGACCAACGATATCTGGTCTGTATTTTTAATAGGGTGGTTTGTTTGTTTGTACCAGCATGGTGGCACGTACAGTGGGGCAAAAAATGATTTAGTCAGCCACCAATTGTGCAAGTTCTCCCACTTAAAAAGATGAGAGAGGCCTGTAATTTTCATCATAGGTACACTATGACAGACAAAATGAAATGCAGAAAATCACATTGTAGTTGTTTTAATGAATTTATTTGCAAATGATGGTGGAAAATAAATATTTGATCACCTACAAACAAGCAAGATTTCTGGCTCTCACAGACCTGTAACTTCTTTAAGAGGCTCCTCTGTCCTCAACTCGTTACCTGTATTCATGGCACCTGTTTGAACTTGTTATCAGTATAAAAGACACCTGTCCACAACCTCAAACAGTCACACTCCAAACTCCACTATGGCCAAGACCAAAAAGCTGTCAAAGGACACCAGAAACAAAATTGTAGACCTACACCAGGCTGGGAAGACTGAATCTGCAATAGGTAAGCAGCTTGGTTTGAAGAAATCAACTGTGGGAGCAATTATTAGGAAATGGAAGACATATAAGACCACTGATAATCTCCCACGATCTGGGGCTCCACGCAAAATCTCACCCCGTGGGGTCAAAATGATCACAAGAACGGTGAGCAAAATTCCGGGGGGGGACCTAGTGAATGACCTGCAGAGAGCTGAGACCAAAGTAACAAAGCCTACCATCAGTAACACACTACGCCGCCAGGGACTCAAATCCTGCAGTGCCAGACGTGTCCAGGACCGTCTGAAGTTTGCTAGAGAGCATTTGGATGATCCAGAAGAAGATTGGGAGAATGACATATGGTCAGATGAAACCAAAATACAACTTTTTGGTAAAAACTCAACTCGTCGTGTTTGGAGGACAAAGAATGCTGAGTTGCATCCAAAGAACACCATACCTACTGTGAAGCATGGGGGTGGAAACATCATGCTTTGGGGCTGTTTTTCTGCAAAGGGACCAATGGGGCCATGTATCGTGAGATTTTGAGTGAAAACCTCCTTCCATCAGCAAGGGCATTGAAGATGAAACGTGGCTGGGTCTTTCAGCATGACAATGATCCCAAACACACCGCCCAGGCAACGAAGGAGTGGCTTCGTAAGAAGCATTTCAAGGTCCTGGAGTGGCCTAGCCAGTCTCCAGATCTCAACCCCATAGAAAATATTTGGAGGGAGTTGTTGCCCAGTCCGTGTTGCCCAGCAACAGCCCCAAAACATCACTGCTCTAGAGGAGATCTACATGGAGGAATGGGCCAAAATACCAGCAACGGTGTGTGAACCTTGTGAAGACTTACAGAAAACGTTTGACCTCTGTCATTGCCAACAAAGGGTATATAACAAAGTATTGAGATAAACTTTTGTTATTGACCAAATACTTATTTTCCACCCAGTTTTTGACTGAAAGGATATGAAGAATAGTGCTCTACCAATGGTTATGTATTACAGTGTGTGTGTGTTAAAGTCCATGTTGTGTCTCTGTCTCCAGGTATGCTGCTGGTGACTGCAGACACCCTGGGCCATGACTTCCATGTGTTCCATGTCCTCACACACCCCTGGGCCTCCAACCAGTCTGCTGTCCACCACCTCTACACACTGCACCGCGGAGAGACTGAGGCCAAGGTAACACACACACACACACACACCTACTGTGTATACACACCTAATATTCATCATGCACTCACTGACAGCTCTGAAATCGTTTGATTTTGGCATACTTATCCCCTGTAAATAATAAACATTTTAGTAATTTAACATTGAGATGGTTTCTGAACAGATCCACCCCTAGCTGTTTACTGAGTGCGCTCTGGCAATAGCATCTAAACCAAGCCTTTGATCCTCTGTACTGTATGTCTGCCTGTGTTGTGTCTAAACACTGTCAAATAGACAACACTGGGCTTCATCAGACTGTACAGCTGAAAGGAAGAGTTGTTTTTATGGCTCTGATCAGACACAGATCTGTAGCATAGCCTCACTGGTTCCAGTAGTACACAGGGGAAACGGTGTGCATGTGACCGACCGGCTAGACTTGGTCTTGTGTAGTAAAATGTTTATTATTTTTTAGATTGGATAAAAGTAGAGACTCAGAGTTTGTTAAACTTGTTACCCCACTTTTGAGAAAATTGCCCTTGAATATTTTGGTACACTTAGTGGAGAGCTCTTCTTTGTCTACACCCATTCAGCATCATTCACACCCTCTTAAGCCTTAGCCTCACCCAACACTTTAAGGATTCACATGCATGACATCAACAGCCTGGTGGTCCAAAATATCATAACTGGTGTGTTTTAACACCAACAAACCCATTCATTGAAAAATATATTTAGTATATCTCAATCTAGCATACCAGGCAACTGAAAGCATCTTTCTAAACAATGTTTTGGTTCGCTTCTAGCTTGTTGGCTAGCTAGCTAACGTAATGGTAGCTAGCTAGCCAACAAGCTAGAACCGAAGTTCAAATAATGACCATAGCATATTTTTATTCATTATTACAGGAAAATAAACTCAAAACACAATTTTTTAAATGTTAATGGCACACTAATTACAGAATGACAGAAAATAGATTACGTGTGAGTGTGCACAGGATACAGAAGGTGTAAACAGTACAGTGAAATGGTTACTTGCATAGTGGGGTATTTTGTTAAGACATGTAGCTAGCTACCTAAACAATGAACCATAATCCCAACTCATAACATTACTACCCTGCATGAATCTGCAGGTAGCTAACCAACTAGGTTCAATGTTACCTAGCTAGCTAACGTTAGGCTATAACTTGCAATGCAAATGGCTCTGAGATACGAATAATATTATTACACAGATCATACACGTTAGCTAGCGAGCCAGCCAGCTAACGTTAGCTAGATAGCTAACAGTCCACTTTAAAGACTTTCTGACAAAATGAGAAATGTAGAATATCTGAAAATGTATCTAGCTAGACTCTGTTACCCCTATACATGGATGAACACTTCTCCCTCTCTGTCATGGATGGCATGGTTGCCCTTAGTTTGAAGACGTAAAACAGCTTTCTGTGTGTTCTCTTCTCGACTCCCTCTGCATATTTGCAATCAAATGCCAGAATTTTGTACATTTCTTTATCTATCATACTCTGCTTCCACTGGACATTCCACTGATTTCAAAATCTTCCTCCAAAATGTGGAGAGCAACACAGTTCTTCATGATATCTTTCAAAAACGCTGCCTTAGAAAGGATTACCTACACATACTGAGCAGCCCATTGTTATAGGCAGAAGCATGCTACATGGCAGACCAATCCGAAGTCATCTCTTGGCATGTCCAGCCCATCCATTATCACAGCCAATCATGGCTAGCGGGAAGGTTCCTGGCTTTTTCCCTTGCTAAACCAACTAGGCTAGTAATTTTAACAATTTACGCCTAGTTTCCTGAAACGAGTCACGTGTGTGACCACTAAAGCTCAAACGTAATTTCCTCATGACATTGTTAGAAAGGATAAAACACTATTAGGGTAGATGATGTGAGTTGAGTGTTTTGTGTGCGTGCGTGCGTGCTTGCTTGCGTGTGAGTGGATAAGAACCCGAACAGGGTGCGGTGTGACCCAGGGAGCTCTGTAAATGATGTGAAGGATGATTTAGAAACAAGCAAGGCCTCATTGCCTCTCACTTGACTGCAGCACCAGATTCCTCACAGCTGTGGAATCACAGCCTTCCAGCCAATCAATTCATCCCCGTCCAAAGCAAACACATTTTCAAAAGCTGAGACAATTTGTAAGACAAATAGGGCATGGCGAGTTTCAAACAACATTCACTATGCCTCATTCAATAAAGGCGGCTGCAATTTTTTCTTCTTGTCCCTAGCTAACAGTGCTTTCTCTCTCTCTCTCTGGTGAAAATCTAATATCGTGAGATGTTAGGAGGGATGAGCCCCTTTTGACATGACACTTTCCTCCCCTCTTCCCAACTAATCGCATTGTGAGGTTGTGCAGAGTCTCATTTGAGGAATGGCCACCATTTTAAGCTCTCCCTCTGAAGTTGTGGCACGCTGCTGCTGCCACTATGTCAGCTGAGGCCTCGCTTATGGCGCACACACACTCCGTCACTCACACGCATGCACGTGCACACATGGACAGTCTCAGTGGCGTGTAAGGAGATTTATTGGACCCAAGTCAAGGGTCGCAGCATCCTGTATTCTCCCTCTTCAGCATGCAGGCCTGTTATATAGAATCACAGTTCACAGAAGCAGCACTTCAGGCAATCTGAGTTGTAGGATTAGTCCCCCACACTAGTTACCCTAGTGTGTTCTCTCCAGTCGGGCCATGACTCCAGTATCACAGGTGCTCAGTGGAGTTTGGAGGTTAAACTATTTCATATGTAGGTTTATTGGTGTGTAGGATACTTGTATTTTTGTTGGTATTTTTGCCCCATTTAGTCTTTCTATGGATATTTCTTCTCTTGTTAATGTACTCTCATATGTTTAGCTTAGCAGCCATTTCCCGGGGCCAGAAGTGTGTTTAGTTGGTAACTTGTGATGTTCTATTTGCTTTAGCAGAACTAATATTTATCTGTGGAGAGCTTTGGGTCCTAGCTGCCTGTCCAGCTAGTGTCATGTTTGGACCAGAGCACTAAGCTTTGCTTCGACCTTGCGCGCGAACACACATACATACATACATCTACACACGCCCACGCAAACTCCTCCACACACACACACAAACTCCTCCACACACACACACACACACACACACACACACACACACACACACATTTGGCGTCTAGATGATTGTAATGGGCTGGTTAATGTGTGACTTATAACGGCAGGTCCTGCTGCCTGGCTCTGTGTTACTAGCTTTGATCCTGCTGTTGTAAACACTGTAGAGATTACAGCAGAGAGAGAGAGCAGGCTGTTGGGCACAGAGGTTATCTCCTACATAGCAAACAAGGCCGTAAGTGATAATGGTGCTGTAGCCAGGTGGGTGGACACAGCTCTTATCTGGCTGGGCTGACTGACTGGGCTGGGCTCGCTCACCAAACACACTCCCAACACTGACCCAGAGTCAGCCCAGGTAAACAGGCATGGCTCTGATAGCAACAGGAGCGTTTCTCAGTAATAGGGCGCTAGGAGGTTTGAAACTAGTTTAAACTGGAGTACACTCAATGACCAGGCAGGTCAGGGTGTTTTGTCTGGTCACTTTTCTTCTTGCTCTGGGTGTCTGTTTTGTTTTTAGCTTTCCATTGTTTTCTGCACCTTTTCCCCTCTTCTGGGGTTTGTTCCTTCCAACTTTTCTCTCTCCACTTTCTCTCTCTCACAATTCAATTCCATTCAATTTCAATTTCAGGGCTTTATTGGCATGGGAAACATATATTTTATTTTACCTTTTAATTTAACTAGGCAAGTCAGTTAAGAACAAATTCTTATTTTCAATGTCGGCCTAGGAACAGTGGGTTAACTGCCTTGTTCAGGGGCAGAACGACAGATTTTTACCTCGTTGGCTCGGGGATTTAATCTTGCAACCTTTCAGTTACTAGTCCAACGCTCTAACCACTAGGCTACCTGCCGCCAACATATACCAACATATGACAAAGCAAGTGAAGTAGATAATAAACAAAAGGGAAATAAACAATCAAAATTAACAGTAAACATTTACACCAGAAGAATAAAGACATTTCAAATGTCATATGTGCAAATAGTTCAAGTATTTGCAGATAATCTCTCTCTCAGGATTCCTGTCATTCCATTGTAGTTCCTGCTAAGTGACAGTAGCTCTAATCTGACTTATCAGTGTTACTGACAGAGACGAGACACTTTGAACACTTCTGTCTGTGTGTGACATCATCTCCACTGCGACTCCTCTCTACCACAAGTCTGCTCATCTCACCCATACACACACTTCTGGTCTGAGAGACTTCACCCTACATCTGCTGTTGTTGGAGAGTTTGTCTCCTACAAAATATGAGGAGAGGACAATATTATCCAGATCAAGAATGTAACCCCTCCCCATCTAGGCAGAGCTCAGGTGAAACTACCCCTCCATCCTTAGCTTTTTATAGGAACTGGTTTGTGTCTGGTATGTGCAGGATACCTCATTAACTGTCATTGCTGAGGACAATTACCCAGCCAACCTGTGCCATGGCCACAGATGAAACACACAGGTAGACAGCGCTCACCGTGGAAGATATACACCATATCTTTTTTTTCTGATGATGGATACTGTCTGTCCCTCTCTCCCTCTGTCTTCCTCTTTCCAGCTTTCCATCTCTCTCTGTCTCTCTCTCTGTTGCTCTGTCTCGGTCTCTCGTCTCTGTAGCATGTCTGATATAGCATCTACACAACTATCTGTTGGAGTGTGTCCTCTGTGAGCAGGCTGTGTGTGTAGCTCTAGAGGCCACAGACTGAGAGAAAGACCTTCATTGTCTTCTGCAGACAGACAGACTGTTGGGCTGTCTTTACCAAAGGCTTAAAAATACATTACCACCAAACCCTCAACAACCCATCTTATATTTTCTGTTCACTGGTCAGTTCAACATCTATTTGAGAACGTTAAGGTTTTGTATGGGGAAATGCCATTTTTTGCTCTATGGTCAACAGCCTTACTACTTAAACATTGTGTTACTGTCACTGTATGACTAGCTGATCAGCATTCTCTATCTAAAATGCTATATCTCTCCACCTTCCCTGTCCACCACTCCTTCCCTCGCTCTCTCTCGCTCCCCCCCGCCTCTCCTTCCCCAGGTCCAGGACATCTGTTTCAGCCAGGACAGTCGCTGGGTGGTGATCAGCACACTGCGTGGCACCTCCCACGTCTTTCCCATCAACCCCTATGGTGGCGCGCCCTGCGCCCGCACACACATGTCCCCCCGCGTGGTCAACCGCATGTCCCGCTTCCAGAAGAGTGCAGGGCTGGAGGAGATAGAGAATGAACTGAACAGCAAGCAGGCTGGAGGAGGGAGATGCAGCCCCATCCCCGGGCTCTCCAGCAGCCCCTCGGGGTCCCCACTACACGGTAAGGATAGAGGGCACACAGATGCACACGCACCAAGCACAGAGTAACATCTCCCTCATGCACTTACTATTACACAGTACATAAAACCCAACAATACGCAACGTGTGGCTATAGCTGATGGTGGGTGTGGCAGCACACACAGACAGCGGCGGCTCCAGTTCCAGTACGTGACAACAACCGCTGACTGGCTGTCACCTGAGTAGACCTTGTTCTGCTGGGGACTATGACCCGTCTGTTACAGCCTTGGTCCTGTTGGTCAAACACCCCTAGAGCCGCCTGGCTGGCACACACACCCACTCATACGCAAACACACACCTGTCGACATATACTCATCAGCAAGTTCACAGAGAAAAATCACAGTTCAGGGTCGATGCTGTTTGCGGAACTTCTCAGTTTGCCCTCCCTCCCTGCCTCTCACTGTCAGGGCTTCAGTCATCCATCTCTCCCCTCTCTCCCACTCTCTCCAGCCGTGGTGCCCTGAATTCCCCTCTCCCTTCCTAGCCTGTTGCCAGCCCCAGAACCTCACCCTTTGGTCCTCTAGTCCTACACACCTACCCACTACTCTGTGTGGCTTCTCTCCCCCAGCCTCTGTATTAATGACCACTGGCAGATCACTTAAACAATGTTAGAAGGACGTTCAAGCCAGAGTGACGTCAAGCCCAAGGAATGTACATGCTGCCACTTGTCTCGTGCAGGATCTAGAGAGATAAAGTGGAGAGAAGGAGATGGAAAGAGAGGAAGGAGAAAGAGGAGGGACAGAGCAAGTAAAAGAGGGAGTTTAGCTCTTGTAGCAGCATTGGAGGGAGAGAGAAGCAAGAGACTCACAAATCACTCCTGTCAACAATTAGGTATCAGTCTCTTCACTGATACCTGTGTATGTGTGCGTGTGCACGTGCATGCTGCCCCCCAAGGGGTGGCAGATGGCTATATAAATGTTACAGCGTGAAGAAAGACAAAAATACTACTGTTTGAGCAATCGGTTTTCACGACTTCGTTATTTATAGCGTATCTGCTCATTTTTATTGACCTCGGGAGGCTGTGATAAAGTTAGCCAGGACTCTGGGGGCTGGGTTTTCTCTGCATGGTGTGTGTGTGTCATTTCCTTGCAGTCCGTTTGTGTGTGTGGGGGGAGATCATGACGTCTGCTCTGTCAATATATTGTTCAACACTTTTATTAGCCATAAAATGCATTTTCTCTCTACTTCCACTCACTCTACAACCAGCACTGAAGCTGTAATGAATGACTGTATCCAAGTGTTCCCATAAGCCTGCGTTATTATTAGCAGCTTGTCTTAATACCGAGGAATATTTCTCTGGTCATAGGAGTAACGAAATGAATCGGTGCATGAGTTTCACATGAGTTGCAGTGATATAATGTATTGGGCCTATAGCCTACTGCACAAACCTAAATGCTACATAACAGTTTTTACTTGTTTAATGCTGCATAGGCTTACGTTTTTTAAGTCCTCAATGTTAAAGTCCAAATCTGAGCGGTAGATCTTGGCTTTTCTCAGCATTTTGACTCAGTGACCTTGACTGTAACTGTTTTCCCATCAGTCTGAAGTTTGTTTCAGAATGATTTGGCAGCATCCTGTTGTGTTGCTTTGCAACGCCGATCTTGTCATTTTAGTCTGTTTCCGAGTGATGAGGCTAGATTATTTATCCTGTTTGCGCGGACCCCAAAAAACTTTGCTTGTATTCTGTCTGTTTTGTGAACAGGTTGTTTCTTGGTCTTGAATCTGGGCGTCAGAAACATGGGTAATGAATCAGTTAGGCTAGCCACAACAGCTGCCCTCTGATTGTCCCCTGTGACAACACATTGATTTTGGGGAAGGAACTAGGAAAAGTACACATCCTTCAGAGCTGCCAGGCCACTTTAAAAATAGAAGGCTACAATTGGGCTTTTTTCTCTCCCTCTCTCTCTGTTTAAATATGGAATCCTGCTATTTATTCTCCTTAAGTCCTGTTTTAACCCTTGACCTTTGACCTTTGCCAGTGGATCCTCAGAGGAATGGATGACCTGATGTGTATTCAATTAAGAGCCCTGTGTCATGTAAAACATCTTCCCAGCGTGATATAGTTTCCAATCATTCTGATTTGTGTTGTGATTGTGAGGTCATACTGTAATATTTCTCCCAGCTTGATTAATTGCACGTGTGGATGGCTTTATGTGGATGGCTGAGTTTGTGGGAACATTTTCACGCTGTGAGAAATATTACAACATGACGCCACAATCAGATCGATTGGAAACTATTTCACGCTGGGAAGATTTTTACATGACACCCTGCATGGGCATGAATTTTAAACTCAAGGAACATAATTATTTTCTTTAAAATAATCTCTCTTGTATTTGATGAGGTTGAAGTATTTCTGACACCGTGTTATGATCCTAGTCAGATATGACTGTACTGCTCAGCAGAGCACGAGCAAATGGCTTCAAAATGTTAGTGATCAATTTAGTGATACCTGAGCCCTGCCCGTGCCTTAGTTATTGATGAAAAGCAGGCCCAACCCGGCCCTAACCCCATGTATAACTGTCTCGGGTCAGGGAGCAGAGCTCTAATTCAGTGCACCCATTGTTTTATTTATTTTTATTTAACCTTTATTTAACTAGGCAAGACAGTTAAAAACAAATTATTATTTTATTCTCCCTAATGTCCCTAATTTTATTGTCCCTAATAATGTCCCTAATTTTATTGTCCCTAATAATGTCCATGTAACAAGGTGAAGGACTGTTTGACAATCGTTGTAAACTTCTATTCGCACATCAGTCGTATAGCTTAGCTTTAGACGTAGTTTCTAAAGTAGCTCACGAGTGCTGCAAAAGTGCTCTGTTGCTCAAATGCTTAGGCATCAATGATACTGTACATATTTGATTGTTGGAGTAGATGTTTCATGTACTGTAAACCAATGTGTTTGTTTTAAACTGGTGTGTATGGTTTTAGTAGACTAGTTGTCTGTGGTCATTGAGTCTGGTTGATTTGGGGTCAGTGTCTGACTGTAGACAAGAATGGCCTCGCTCTGCTGTGCTCCTGTCAATGTCAGACACATCTCAGTCCTAACACTCCTGGAGTTGAAGTTCTGCTGTACTGAATCCACTACTATTCCATTCAACAGGAGCAAAATGCAGAAAAATATAGATAATAGAGGTTGGTGAAGTGTGTGTCCACTCCCGTGGTTCATTGAGTGTGTGTGTGTGTCCACTCCCGTGGTTCATTGAGTGTGTGTGTGTGTCCACTCCCGTGGTTCATTGAGTGTGTGTGTGTCCACTCCCGTGGTTCATTGAGTGTGTGTGTGTCCACTCCCGTGGTTCATTGAGTGTGTGTGTGTCCACTCCCGTGGTTCATTGAGTGTGTGTGTGTCCACTCCCGTGGTTCATTGTGTGTGTGTGTCCCCTCACGTCCGTGTCTGTGTGTGTGTCCACTCCCGTGGTTCATTGAGTGTGTGTGTGTCCACTCCCGTGGTTCATTGAGTGTGTGTGTGTGTCCACTCCCGTGGTTCATTGAGTGTGTGTGTGTGTCCACTCCCGTGGTTCATTGAGTGTGTGTGTGTGTCCACTCCCGTGGTTCATTGAGTGTGTGTGTGTCCACTCCCGTGGTTCATTGAGTGTGTGTGTGTCCACTCCCGTGGTTCATTGAGTGTGTGTGTGTCCACTCCCGTGGTTCATTGAGTGTGTGTGTGTCCACTCCCGTGGTTCATTGTGTGTGTGTGTCCCCTCACGTCCGTGTCTGTGTGTGTGTCCACTCCCGTGGTTCATTGAGTGTGTGTGTGTCCACTCCCGTGGTTCATTGAGTGTGTGTGTGTCCACTCCCGTGGTTCATTGAGTGTGTGTGTGTCCCCTCACGTCCGTGTCTGTGTGTGTGTCCACTCCCGTGGTTCATTGAGTGTGTGTGTCCACTCCCGTGGTTCATTGAGTGTGTGTGTGTCCACTCCCGTGGTTCATTGAGTGTGTGTGTGTCCACTCCCGTGGTTCATTGAGTGTGTGTGTGTCCACTCCCGTGGTTCATTGAGTGTGTGTGTGTCCCCTCACGTCCGTGTCTGTGTGTGTGTCCACTCCCGTGGTTCATTGAGTGTGTGTGTCCCCTCACGTCTGTGTGTGTGTCCACTCGCATCTGTGTGTGTATGTGTTTGTGCATGCGCCCATGTGTTTGCAGCTGGGGTCAAACAGTCCAAGTCATGAAACATCAACACTTGACTGTTCGTTTGTTAGTGGGGATGCTGATTTCTCCTGGTGGCCTGTATAGCTGGCTTGGTGGTTCATTGTGGATCCAACAGTCAACTAGTCATCTGGTTTCTGGCCCACATTGAGGCCGCAGCACAGGGCAAAACAAGGTTCAAGGGGAAACTGTTAATTCACTGTTGAAAATAGTTACTTCCTCTGTGCTATTACAAGCCAACACAGAGCTTGTTTGGATTTTCAGGGTTCTTTAATCCTTCACAACACCCTTTTCTGTTAGTCATCGTCCTCCGGCCCAAACACAGTCAGCGTGTAACGGACGCCGGTCGTACGATGATGGCATTTGCTGTGTGTCCCAAATGGCACCCTTTTCTCTTTATAGTGCATTACTTTTGACCAGATCCCTAGCCCTATGGGCCCTGGTCAGAAGTAGTGCACTATAAACGGAAAAGGGTACCATTTTGGATACAGGCATTACCTCGGAGTGGTTGGTAACTAACTAACGTCACGCTAGCGAGGCGTGACACGTTTACGGCTTGACCCTCTGACCCAGGGCTTGTCCGAGAGGTTCTAAAATTAGAGATTTTTAAACGCTCACTTTGAAGTGCAGGACACACTGATTTTCTTCACCGTTCGTAAAACATGAAGTTTGATTGTGTGCTCCCCCAGTGGCCTATATGACCTCTAACACACACGCACACACACAGGAAGGCAGGCACATACACTGGAGATGAATATCAGTCACCTCAGCATAGTGACATTTTAAACGTTGTAAAGTGATAGATGAAGTAAGATGTGGTTTACACCATAAGTGATGGAGGTCATACAGTTGCTTCTACTATCTGCACATTTCACCATCTGAATCATCCCTGCAAGATGGCAGCTTTGCATCTAGTCCTTAGGACACTGTGCAGTATTTTGTTTTTTATATGTATTATTACTTACATTGTTTGCCCAGAAATAATTGTGCTATTTCATACAACCGGGAAGAACTATTGGAAATCAGAGAGACGTCAACTTATCAGCACAAACAGCACTACGTTCAGGAATACGACTTACCCAAAGCGGATCCTTTGTCTGCACCTCCCAGGGCATTTGAATTGATTCTAGAGGCCAACCCAAAACAACGCTGCCGGAGGAGAGGGTGCCGGAGTGGATTTCTAGTGAGGCTTCGAATGCGCTCACACCACCCACCGCTTCCGAGTATATTACTAGCTAATGTCCAGTCCCTAGTTAACAAAGTAGACAAAATCAGGTTGAGTTGCTTGTCAAAGAGATATCTGGGATTGTAACATAGCCATGTTTCTGTGACACAGAGTAACTGGGGACATGTTGTCGGAGTCCATACAGCCAACCGGTAAGAAGAAGGGCTGGGGTGTATGTTTCATGATTAATGACTTATGGTGTAATTGAAACAACATTGTAATTGTAACAACATATAGGAACTCAAGTCCTCTTTTTCACCTGACCTAGAATTTGTCACAATCAAATGCCGACCGTATTATCTCACAAGATAACTATCCTCGGTTATCGTCACAGCCGTGTCCATCCGCCAACAAGCTGATACTAAGACGGCCAATAAGGAACTTCACTGGACTTTATGCAAACTGGAACCATATATCCTGAGGCTGCATTTATTGTAGCTAGGGATTTGAACAAAGCTAATTTGAGAACAAGGCTACCTAAATTCTATAAGCATATCAATTGCTGTACACGAGCGAGTAACACGCTCCACCATTGCTACTCTAACTTCCGTGATGCATACAAGGCCCTCCCCCGCCCTCCTTTTGGCAAATCTGACCATGACTCCATCTTGTTGCTCCCCTCCTATAGGCAGAAACTGAAACAGAAAGCGCCCGTGTTTAGGTCTATCCAACGCTTGTCTGACTAATCAGATTCCAGACTTCAAGATTGCTTCGATCACGTGGACTGGGATATGTTCCGGGTATCCTCAGATAATAACATTGACGTATACGTTGACTCGGTGAGCGAGTGCATAGGAGATATTGTACTCACTGTGACTATTAAAACCTTCCCTAACCAGAAACTGTGGATTGATGGCAGCATTTGCGCAAAACTGAAAGCACGTACCACCGCATTTAATCATTGCAAGGCGAGTGGAAATATGGCAGAATACAAACAGTGTAGTTATTCCCTCTGTAAGGCAATCAAACAAGCAAAGTATCAGTATAGAGACAAAGTTCAGTCGCAATTCAATGTCTCAAACACGAGACGTATGTGGCAGGGTCTACAGACAATCACGGATTACAAAAAGAAAACCAGCCCCGTCGCGGACATCAACCCCGTGCTTCCAAACAAATTAAACAACTTCTTTGCACGCTTTGAGGACGGTACAGTGCCACCGACGTGGCCCACTACCAGAGACTGTGGGCTCTCCTTCTCCTTGGCCAACGTGAGAAGCATTCAAACGTGTTAACCATCGCAAGGCTGCCGTCCTCAGAGAGTGCGCAGACCATCTGGCTGGTGTGTTTATGGACATATTCAACCAATCCCTATCCCAGTTTGCTGTCCCCACATGCTTCGAGAATGGCCACCTTTGTTCCTGTTCCCAAGAAAGCTAAGGTAACTGAACTAAATGACTCGCCCCGTAGCCACCACTTCTGTCATCATGAAGTGCTTTGAGAGACTAGTCAAGGCCCATATCACCTCCATCCTACCTGTCACCTCCATCCTACCTAGACCCTCTTCAATTTGCTTACCGCCCCAATAGGTCCACAGACGACGCTATTGCAATTACACTGCCCTATCCCATCTGGACAAGAGGAATACCTATGTAAGAAACTGAAACTATCCGCCGCCATTGTCGCAACCCCTATTACCAGCCTGTTCAACCTCTCTTTCATATCGTCTGAGATCCCCAAGGATTGGAAAGCTGCCGCAGTCATCCCCCTCTTCAAAGGGGGAGACACCCTGGACCAAAACTGTTACAGACCTATATCCATCCTGCCCTGCCTATCTAAGGTCTTCGAAAGCCAAGTCAACAAACAGGTCATTGACCATCCCGAATCCCACCGTACCTTCTCCGCTGTGCAATCTGGTTTCCGAGCCCGGTCACGGGTGCACCTCAGCCACGCTCAAGGTACTAAACGATATCATAACCGCCATCGATAAAAGACAGTACTGTGCAGCCGTCTTCATCGACCTTGTCAAGGCTTTCGACTCTGTCAATCACCATATTCTTATCGGCAGACTCAGTAGCCTCGGTTTTTCGGATGACTGCCTTGCCTTGTTCACCAATTACTTTGCAGACAGAGTTCAGTGTGTCAAATCGGAGGGCATGCTGTCCGGTCCTCTGGCAGTCTATGGGGGTGCCACAGGGTTCAATCCTCGGGCCGACTCTTTTCTCTGTATATATCAATGATGTTGCTCTTGCTGCGGGCGATTCCCTGATCCACCTCTACGCAGACAACACCATTCTATATACTTCCGGCCCGTCCTTGGACACTGTGCTATCTAACCTCCAAACGAGCTTCAATGCCATACAACACTCCTTCCGTGGCCTCCAACTGCTCTTAAACGCTAGTAAAACCAAATGCATGCTTTTCAACCATTCGCTGCCTGCACCCGCACGCCTGACCAGCATCACCACCCTGGATGGTTCCGACCTTGAATATGTGGACATCTATAAGTACCTAGGTGTCTGGCTAGACTGTAAACTCTCCTTCCAGACTCATACCAAACATCTCCAATCGAAAATCAAATCAAGAGTCGGCTTTCTATTCCGCAACAAAGCCTCCTTCACTTACGCCGCCAAACTTACCCTAGTAAAACTGACTATCCTACCGATCCTCGACTTCGGCGATGTCATCTACAAAATTGCTTCCAACACTCTACTCAGCAAACTGGATGCAGTTTATCACAGTGCCATCCGTTTTGTCACTAAAGCACCTTATACCACCCACCACTGCGACTTGTATGCTCTAGTCGGCTGGCCCTCGCTACATATTCGACGCCAGACCCACTGGCTCCAGGTCATCTACAAGTCCATGCTAAGTAAAGCTCCGCCTTATCTCAGTTCACTGGTCACGATGGCAACACCCATCCGTAGCACGTGCTCCAGCAGGTGTATCTCACTGATCATCCCAACACCTCATTTGGCCGCCTTTCGTTCCAGTTCTCTGCTGCCTGTGACTGGAACGAATTGCAAAAATCGCTGAAGTTGGAGACTTTTATCTCCCTCACCAACTTCAAACATCTACTATCTGAGCAGTTAACCGATCGCTGCAGCTGTGCATAGTCTAACGGTAAATAGCCCACCCATTTTTACTTACCTCATCCCCATACTGTTTTTATTTATTTACTTTTCTGCTCTTTTGCACACAAATATCTCTACCTGTACATGACCATCTGATCATTTATCACTCCAGTGTTAATCTGCAAAATTGTAATTATACGCCTACCTCCTCATGCCTTTTGCACACAATGTATATAGACTCCCCTTTTTTTTCTACTGTGTTATTGACTTGTTAATTGTTTACTCCATGTGTAACTCTGTGTTGTCTGTTCACACTGCTATGCTTAATCTTGGCCAGGTCGCAGTTGCAAATGAGAACTTGTTCTCAACTAGCCTACCTGGTTAAATAAAGGTGAAATAAATAAAAACATATTTTTTTAAAAGAATGCTGTTCATTGACTACAGCTCAGCGTTCAACACCATAAATACCCTCCAAACTCATCATTAAGCTTGAGACCCTGGGTCTCGACCCCTCCCTGTGCTACTGGGTCCTGGACTTCCTGACGGGTTGTCCCCAGGTGAAGGTAGGAAACAACATCTCTTCTCCGCTGAGCCTGAACACTGGGGCCACACAGGGTGTGTTCTCAGCACTCTCCTGCTTAATGCCAGCAGAACAAAAAAGCTGTAAAACAGCTTTTATCTCAAGGCCATCAGATTGTGCTAGTGGTGGCTGTTTAACAGAGTGGTGGCTGCCTACCTACAGACTTGATATCATTGGCCACTTTAAGAATGTTTACATATCTCGCATTACTCATCTCATATGTGTATACTGTATCCTTCACTATCTATTGCATCTTAGCCGCTCTGTCACTGCTCATATTTTTTATACTTATATATTCTTATCCCTTCCCTTTACTAGATTGTGTGTATTAGGTTTTGTTGTGGAATTGTTAGATATTACCTGTTAGATACTGTCGGATCTAGAAGCATAAGCATTTCGCTACACTCGCAATCACATCTGCTAACCATGTGTATGGGACCAATAACATTTGATTTGATTTCTCTTGTTCCTATTGAAAGATTAGTCTGTCCATTTAATGGAAGCAAAGGCAGTGTAGTCTTCACTGACATTTTCAAACACTCCCTCACCGTCTGTAATACCTACATGTTTCAAGCAGACCACCATAGTCTCTGTGACCCTGAATGCCAAGGTAACCTGCCTAAATGAGTACCGCCTTAAAGCACTCGCATTTGTAGCCATGAAATGCATTGAAATGCTGGTCACATCAACACCATCATCCCAGACACCCTGGAGCCACACCAATTCTCATACCGCACCAACAGATCTACAGATTACGCAATTTCTATTGCACTACACACTGCTCTTTCCCAATTGGATAAAATGAACACCTACGTGAGAATGCTGTTCATTGACTACAGCTCAGCATTCAACACCATAGTGCCCTCAAAGCTCATCCCTAAGCTAAGGTCCCTGGGGCTGAACACCAACTTTATCCTGGAGTGGATCACTGGCCGCCCCAAGGTGGTAAGTGTAGGCAGCAACACATCCAGCAAGGTACAAATCTGTCGTTCTGCCCCTGAACATGGCAGTTAACCCACTGTTCCTAGTCCGTCATTGAAAATAAGAATTTGTTATTAAGTGACCTGCCTAGTTAAATTAAGGTAAAATAAAAATTATTCCGCCACGCTGACCCTCAACGCAGTTGCCCCTCAGGGATGCGTTCTTTTTCCCCTGCTGTACGTCCTGTTCACCCACAACTGCGTGGCCGCACACGAATCCAACACCATCATTAGGTTTGCAGATGACACAACGGTGGTAGGCCGGGTCACCGAAGACATTGAGGCAAACTGTGGAGAGGTCAGAGACCTGGCCGTGTGGTGCCAGGACAACAACCTCTTCCTCAACGTCAATAAGACAAAGGAGCTGATCGGGGACGACAGAAAACAGAGAGCTAAGCATGCCCCATTCACATCGACAGGGCTGTAGTGGAGCAGGTTGATAGCGTCAAGTTCCTTGGTGTCCACATCACTAAGGGCATGGGCCCTCAGATCCTCAAAGTTCTACAGCTGCACCATCAAGAGCATCTTGACTGGCTGCATCACTACTTGGTTTGGCAACTGCTTGGCATCCAACCGCAAGACACTACAGAGGCTCCATTCACCCAAGCCACAGACTGTTATCGGTAGCGGGTGGAGAGGCCACTACCGAAGGAGACTGTTATCTCTGCTACCGCACGGCAAGCATTACCAAGTCTGAAATGAACAGGACCCTGAACAGCTTATACCCCCAAGCCATAATACTTCTAAACAAAATCGGTAGCCATCACTAGCCGGCTACCACCCGGCTACTCAACCCTTCACCTTAGTGGCTGCTGCCCTTTTATACATAGATATAGAATGACTGGCCACTTTAATAATGTAACACTAGTCACTTTAATAATGTTTACATACTGCTTTACTCATCTCATATGTATATACTGTATTCTATTCTACAGTATTTAGTCAATGCCACTCCAACATTGTTCGTCCTAATATTTATGTATTTCTTAATTCCATTATTTTCCTTTTAGATTTGTGTATGGCTAGATACTGCACTGTTGGCGCTAGGAACACAAGCATTTCTCTACACCTGCAATAACATCTGATAAATATGTGACCAATAACATTTTGATTTGAAATAGCTAATCAAAACACTACCCGGACTATCTGTATTGACGCTCTTGCACTGACTATGCGAACACACACACACACACACACACACACACACACACACAAACAAAGATACTGAAGACACACACGTAACATGCCCACACATACATACTGAAGCCACACACACAGACTGCTGCTACTGTTCATCTATTATGTTGTCTATCTATCCTGTTGTAGTCACTTTACCCCTACCTATATGTACAGTACATAGTGACATCAATTACCTTCTACCCCTGCACATCGACTCGGTACTGGTTCTACCTGTATATAGCCATGTTATTTTCTACTCCCTATATACATTATAGCCATGTCTTTTAATTTGATTTATTCACTGTATTTATTCCTTGTCACTTTTTATATATTTTATCACATTTTTATCTTTAACTCTGCGTTGTTGAAAAAGGACCCATAAGTAAGCATTTCCCTGTTAGTTTGACACCTGTTATCTACGACACGTGACAAATAAAATGTGATTAGATATCTTTCCGGTTCGTAATCATAACAGAAAAGGCTTCCTTTTTTAACTTATTATAACATGTAATGTAAAAAAAAATCATCTAAAACTTGAGACTTGCAGTGTATCCGCATGGTGTCTCTCAGCATGTAGTACCGGTGCTATCCTCATTGTGGCACTGTGTTCTCAGAGTTCCTCTTGGCAGAGAGCTGGCCTGGCTCTTTCATGCCAGTCAGGCCTTATTCCACTCCGCTGAGAGAGCGATGAAAAGCCGTGTAAAGCTTGACTGGCTCATAGTTTTGCCTTGATAGGGATCTAGCCCAACAGAATGGGCTGGGACGGCTCTGTAATTCCTCCTGCCTTCCTTTTTATGAATGGTCACTTCCTTTCCACTGAAAAACATTCCCCTCATGAGTTCCACTTTAAAGACACAGAATGTTGGGTAGTTTAGTAATTGTGTTTTGTGTTTCATTTTCATTTTATATTTTTACCGGTGTGAATTTGCCTTGATTTATTGTAGTGTTGTTTAAAGAGAAGAATCAGTAATGAATATATTATTTTGCTTAGGCAGGTTTTGTCTGATGTTATACACTGTGTGGACCTGAAAAGACCCTAAAGGAGGATTTATGTTTTGTTGCTATCAATGTACATGTTTCCCCTCGACCCCAAATGTATCTGAATACATTCACAGTAGGTGGTGTTTTATGATTCTGCTGTCTCACTGAGACCGAAAAGGGATGTTAATTAAATTAAAATAGGGAGCTTTGAAAAGGTGTATTATGTTTCTATGTTTCTCAAGTTAACACACTTGTGTTTATTGGCTTAAGAAATGTCACATTTGGAGAGTAACCATTTCCTCTGAGAATGACAAATCCAAAAATACCACATTTACATTAAACTACAACTGAGGATGTGCAACTTCAAATCCTGAAAGTAAATAAATGGTAACAGTTTAGAAAATATAAATGAGTAAAAGTGTGAAGTATAAGCGTGTAGCATTACATATAATTTCGAGGCCCAGCCGGCTGCCTACTTCGGGTTGAGTCAATAACGGAGATCTCTGAGTAAAACCACACAGCAATTGAACAAGACGTGTGTTCTCTGTATCTCTGTAAAAAATGTGTGCGCTCTCTGTATTTTCTAGTTGGCTGGGAACCAAAAATACACAAGGTGAAAGAATATGTAACTGTTGCATTGGTTGGTTGTGGGTACTCATTTCCACTGTGGGTACTCATTTAAAAAAAAGGTAAACTAGTTAAGTCCGTTAAGAACAAATTCTTATTTACAATGACGACCTACCCTGGCCAAACCCTCCCCAAACCCGGACGACGCTGGGCCAATTGTGCTCCGCCCTATGGGACTCCATAGTCCGGCCGGTTGTGATACAGCCTGGGATTGAACCCACGTCTGTAGTGACGCCTCTAGCACTGCGATGCGGTGCCTTAGACCACTGCGCCAGATTGATTTATAGCTCAATCTCCAAGCACTAAACCCCTTATCCTTGGGATTTCGCTGATAATGTTGTAATAAAGTAAATAGACTGTTTCATCCTTCTATATGGGTTGAGAGAAATACGGTGGCTTCAACCCGTAGTGCCACACACATATGCCTCTGTGTTTCTCAGTAGAACAGCTTTTACTTTTTCAACTTGTTACCTTGTCTCGTTACTCTGGGTTACTTCGTAGAAAACAACAGGCCTCCATTATAGTTACTAAGCCCCTGTGTGTTTCTCACTCCCTGTTGTAGCCCTGAGTGTGAGTTGCATTAGCTAAGTGTTTGTTGAACCTCGATGTTGTGGTACTGTAGCCTACTGTCTTTAACTCACTCTATCAGACTAGCTTTTGTGTGTTTTCCTCTTCTGGTGAACCCATCTGATGTCTCTGTATAGGGCAGCGTAGGTTCAGGGATCGGCTGAGACGTGTCACCATCTGTGTTTGTTGTTTTTTTCCCCACGGTGAGGAAATTAAAAGGTGACACTTCTCATGACCTGAGTCACTGGCCTGTCAGAGAGCCAACAGAGAGCCAAGCAGCCTTGCTACGGTACCGCCACCTCCACTAGAACACAGGCCTCTAAGGCCACAACTTTTATCACCCTTATATATTTATATTTATCACCCTTATATATTTAGAGCGTGAATGAGTTCTGTCATTATATGGGGTGTCTTTGTGTTATGAGAAGAATATAGATGGTTGTGTTACCGTAGCCTATGTTGTCAAAATAAAACGAGATTTGTTGACTATTGGAGTATTTACATTTTTTTATTGTGCGTATGCAATTACATTTTAATATATAAGAGGGATAATAAGTGATGAAAGTGCTCTTGAGGTTGCTACCAGTTATTTAAATGTAACCACCATTGTTATTGGATGATAATGATAAAGTTACCATGCTCCATTTCAATCAAGGATATTTTAAAGACTGGAATGAGTTATCGAATACATTTAAAAGTAAATACCAGTCTTTACTTTGGGCTGTGTTTGGAAGCTGAACAGAGAACTGTTGGCCTCTAAAGATGTTGATTAATTAGCTAGCTGTTGAACATATGGTTGAATAGTGGTAACTTTGATTAAAGGAGGCATGTTCTTGCCAGCCGTGTGTAAGACATTGTGGGCTGATTAGGAAGGGAATAGTTAGTTGTTTTTTTTACATTAGAAATGTAAAGTTACCTGAACAACCAGGACATTTACTCCCAAATATCACCATATGAAGATTGTTGACGGTATATACTGCTTATTGTGGCTCTCATGCTCTTTCTCCCTCTCTTTCTCGCTCTCTCTCGCTCTCTCTGTCCCTCTTTCTCTGCCACTGTCTCTCTCTGTGTGTGTCTGGTCCGGACAGTGTGTCTGGTCCAGACTGTTTCCTCCCCTGCTGGCTAACGGGTCATGTGGGAGTGTCTGCCAGACTGACCTGTTCCGTTCCTTTCCGGGGAGAGTTCTTCCCTCCATCTGAGGGGCGTCCTGGGGGGTGTATCACCGTTCTGTTTACAATCACACACACCGACACGCGCACACCATTAAGTGCTAGCTTTTTCAGTTCCCCTGTCAGCAGTGCTGCAGGATGCCGTTGGTAGTTAAGTGAGTTCTGAGCTGTATGTACTGTACCAGTCAAGTTTGGAGACTTACTCATTCCAGGGTTTTTCTTTATTTTTACTATTTTCTACATTGCAGAATAATAGTGAAGACATCAAAACTATGTATAACATAGTTGGAATCATGTAGTAACCAAAAAATGTGTTAAACAAATCAAAATATATTTTATTTTTGAGAATCTTCAAAGTAGCCACCCTTTGCCTTGACACATTTGCTCACTCTTGGCATTCTCTCACTCTTGGCATTCTCTCAACCACCTTCATGAGATAGTCAACTGGAATGCATATCAATTAACAGGTTAACAAAAATGTAAAATGATCAATTAACATTCACAAAAATTATTTTGGGGAATTTCTTTCCTTAATGCATTTGAGCCAATTAGTTGTGTTGTGACAAGGTAGGGGTGGTATACAGAAGATAGCCCTATTTAATAAAAGACAAAGTCCATATTATGGCAAGAACAGCTCAAATAAGCAAAGAGAAACGACAGTCCATCATTACTTTAAGACATGAAGGTCAGTCAATACGGCAAATTTCAAGAACACTGACATTTTCTAAAGTGCAGTCGCAAAAACCATCAAGTGCTATGAAGAAACTGGCTCTCATGAGATCTGCCACAGGAAAGGAAGACCCAGAGTTATCTCTGCTGCAGAGAATAAGTTAGAGTTAACTGCACCTAAGATTGCAGCCCAAATAAATGCTTCAGAGTTCAAGTAACAGACACATCTCAACATCAACTGTTCAGAGAAGACTGTGTGAATCAGGCCTTCGTGGTCAAATTGCTGCAAAGAAACCCCTACTAAAGGACACCAATAAGAAGAGACTGACTTGGGCCAAGAAACACGAGCAATGGACTTTACACCTGTGAAAATCTGTCTGATGTGTCCAAATCTGAAATGTTGGTTCCAACCGCCGTGTCTTTGTGAGACACCGAGTATGTGAACGGATGATCTCTGCATGTGTGGTTCCCACCGTAAAGCATGGAGGAGGAGGTGTGATGGTGTGCTTTGCTGGTAACGCTGTCTGTGATTTATTTAGAATTCAAGGCAAACTTAACCAGTGTGGCTACCACAGCATTCTGCAGCGTTACGCCATCCCATCTGGTTTGCGCTTAGTCCCACTATCATTTGTTTTTTAACAGGACAATGACACGAACACAACTCCAGGCTGTGTAAGGACTATTTCAATAAGAAGGAGAGGGATGGGGTGCTGCATCAGATGACCTGGCCTCCACAATCCCCTGACCTCAACCCAATTGAGATGGTTTGGGATGAGTTGGACCTCAGAGTGAAGGAAAAGCTGCCAACAAGTGCTCAGCATATGTGGGAACTCCTTCAAGACTGTTGGAAAAGCATTCCAGGTGAAGTTGGTTGAGAGAATGCCAAGTGTGCATTGCTGTCATCAAGGCAAAGGGTGGCTACTTTGAGAATCTAAAATATATTTTGATTAGTTTAATACTTTGTTGGTTACTACATGATTCCATGTGTGTTAATTCATAGTTTTGATGTCTTCACTATTTTTCTACAATGTAGAATAAAAAATTAAGGAAAAAACCTTGAAATGGTAGGTGTCCAAACTTTTGACTGGTAATGTATGTTTGAGAGGTTCCTTCTGATGCTGAGCTATGTAGACCTGGCTGGTTACCTCTACATGGACATAATCCTGTTACTGCCTGCCTGGTCCTGTTGATCACAGACACATAGCTGTGGAGGGCCCAGGCCCATTGATCAGCCCTGCAGATAGACATTCACATCCAGACCCTCTACCATGGCTCTCTTGTTCCCTCCATCTCAACCTCCACCACAATCTCTCGTATTGCTTTTTCTCTCCTTCCACCACTCTCTTGTATTGCTTTCTCTGGTGGTGGCAGCATCAAGTTGTGAAGATCTTTTTCAGTGGCAGGGAGTGGGAGACTAGTCAGGATTGAGGGAACGATAAATGGAGCAAAGTACAGAGATCCTTGATGAAAACCTGCTCCAGAGCACTCAGGACCTCAGACAGGGGCAAAGGTTCACCTTCCAACGGAACAATGACCTTATGCGCACAGCCAAGACTACGCAGGAGTGGCTTCGTGACAAGTCTCTGAATGTCCTTGAGTGGCCCAGCCAGAGCCCGGACTTGAACCCGATCGAACATCTCTGGAGAGACCTGAAAACAGCCATGCAGCGACGCTCCCCATCCAACTTTCCAGAGCTTGAGAGGATCTGCAGAGGAGAATGGGAGAAACTCCCCAAGCTCTTGTAGCGTCATACTCAAGAAGACTCGAGGCTGTAATCACTGCCAAAGGTGCTTCAACAAAGTACTGAGTAAAGGGTCTGAATACTTATGTGTGATATTTGTTTATTTGTAATACATTTTCAAAAATGTCTACCTGTTTTTGCTTTGTCATTATGGGGTTTTGTGTGTAGATTAATGAGGAAAAAAATTAATGTAATCCATTTTAGGATAAGGGGTCTGAATACTTCCCTAATGCACTGTATATTTTTGTTAACGGTCGCATGAGTGTCCCAAATTACGTCTCTTAAAACAAACTCCCACCATGGATGGTTTGTGGAAAGGCCATTTTCACACCGGTTGGCTTGACTTCCCCTCGCCTATATAGCAGCCGTAACATAGCAGGCAGGTAGAGACTGTAAAAGCGAGGAAACTGAGAAGGATGGTGACGGGAGAAGTCTTGGCCCTGCTCTGGTGCTCTGTCTTTACCTGCGACTCACTCTGATGGCTTTTCCACAAATGTCTTGTGATACTTTGGGAAAACAGTAAATCTTGTGAAGTTTATTTTCTCTGCAGCATCTGTGTTTTATAAGGGTTCTTCTAATTTGTTTTCACTTTGTCATCTGGGATTCCCTTTTTGTCTTTCTACTCCTCCTTTCTCGCTCGCTCTCGCTCGCTCTCGCTCGCTCTCTCGCTGTCTCTCTCTCTCCCTGTCTCTCTCTTGCTGTCTCTCTTGCTGTCTCTCTTGCTGTCTCTCTCGCTGTCTCTCTCTCTCGCTGTCTCTCTCGCTATCTCTCTCTCTCGCTGTCTCTCTCTCGCTGTCTCTCTCTCTCGCTGTCTCTCTCTCTTTCGCTGTCTCTCTCTCTCGCTGTCTCTCGGTCTTTCTTTCTTCTGTCCTTCCTTCCCTGGGAGTTAGTATTTTAATAATGATAGTTTGGGGAATTGCCATCGCAGGGCTGGTTTGACGTGACAACAAAACTTCAGCTCTACAGAGTAGCTATTGTTCCTCTCCCCTCTCATCCCCCCCTTCTTCTCCTTCACCTTAATCCTTACCTCCTGTGCCCCCACCCCTCCCGCCTTCCCTGTTTACTATAACATGCCTGGGAAACTTGGACATGCAAAAAGGCATGAATGGATAAAACGGTATACACTAGGTGTACAAAAATTTAGGTACACCTTCCAAAAATGTAGTTGCACCCCCCTTTGCCCTCTGAAAAGCCTCAATTTTTCGGGTCACGGATTCTAACAAGGTGTGGAAAGCATTCCACAGGGATGCTGGCCCATGTTGACTCCAATGCCTCCCACAGTTGTCAAGTTGCCTGGATGTCCTTTTGGGTGGTGGACCATTCTTGACACACACAAGAGCTTGAAAAACCCATCAGCGTTGCAGTTCTTGACACACTCAAACTGGTGCACCTGGCACCTACTACCATACCCTGTTCAAAGACACTTCAATCTTTTGTCTTTCAAATCAAATCAAATCAAATCAAATTTATTTATATAGCCCTTCGTACATCAGCTGATATCTCAAAGTGCTGTACAGAAACCCAGCCTAAAACCCCAAACAGCAAGCAATGCAGGTGTAGAAGCACGGTGGCTAGGAAAAACTCCCTAGAAAGGCCAATACCTAGGAAGAAACCTAGAGAGGAACCAGGCTATGTGGGGTGGCCAGTCCTCTTCTGGCTGTGCCGGGTGGAGATTATAACAGAACATGGCCAAGATGTTCAAATGTTCATAAATGACCAGCATGGTCGAATAATAATAAGGCAGAACAGTTGAAACTGGAGCAGCAGCACAGTCAGGTGGAAGTTGAAACTGGAGCAGCAGCATGGCCAGGTGGACTGGGGACAGCAAGGAGTCATCATGTCAGGTAGTCCTGGGGCATGGTCCTAGGGCTCAGGTCAGTTGAAACTGGAACAGCAGCATGGCCAGGTGGACTGGGGACAGCAAGGAGTCATCATGTCAGGTAGTCCTGGGGCATGGTCCTAGGGCTCAGGTCCTCCGAGAGAGAGAAAGAAAGAGAGAAGGAGAGAATTAGAGAACGCACACTTAGATTCACACAGGACACCGAATAGGACAGGAGAAGTACTCCAGATATAACAAACTGACCCCAGCCCCCCGACACATAAACTACTGCAGCATAAATACTGGAGGCTGAGGCTGAGGATTCACAATCCATGTTTTCATTGTCTCAAGCCTTGAAAATCTTTATTTAACCTGTCAGGTGTTCCTATTGTTTGTACACTCTGTGTAGATCAAAGTATTCTCTAGCTGAGCATCCAGTGCTTTCTGTCTGACTGTCTGTCTCCGTGCTCCTCTTTGCCCTACTTGCTTTTTCACAGCCAAGTCCGCGTGCAAACAATTCAAATTCAACATGAAAATATTTGTCAACAGCTGCAAAGTCTAGACACTTTTTTTCCTTCTCGGAAACGGCCAAGCTCATTTCTTGTGTGCATCGGATGCAAATCGGGCAGCAAAAGCGAGATATCCGTGACAGGGCTGAGAGGGAAACCGAGAGACGCTGTTTAGATGAGGATGCAAATTGGTTCGGAACGGGAGGGAGAGAGGGATGTAGAGGAGGATGGAAGGATAGAGGTAGAGAGAGGAAGGGATGTAGAAACGCATGGAGAGAAAGACGTAGATATGGAGGGATAGGGGGAGCTAAGTAAACTCTGAAGGGAGATTTAGGGAGGGAGTGATAGAGAGAGCAGGCCGGGTCAGGTGACATGCTGACCTCTGGTGGGAGCCTTGGCTGGACTGGCCCGGGTGGATTTGCATTGATGGATCTTCTTTCCATGGGGCTGTCATGTATCAGTGCTCAGGCACATCACGCCCCAGTCATTAATCAAATCATGGCCCCATCTCGCTCTCTCGCTAGGCTAGCTATCTCTCTGCCAGACACTCTCCTCTCTCTCCCCCTCAGACAAGCAGATATCCAGGATGTGTTGAGGATATCGTCTTCTGCCCATGCATGGTTTTCACCACTTTCCATTCATCCCTGTCCTCTCCTTACTGACTGGCCTCTGAAGAGTTTGGCCTCTTAGATCCTTGGATTGAATAACGGAGGGGGGGATATGTGAGGGGGCGGGTGTAGTGGTCCAGTTAACAGCCACTGTAGCTCCACCAAAGTCAACTACACCTGTTCCTCTTTGGTTTGTCTGGGGTTAATGTGGTGCACGCAGACACAGAGAGAGAGAACGATTGAGAGAGGGAGAGGGGGGAGAGAGACAGAGAGAAGAAAAGGAGTTGGAAAGAGAGAGGGGCAGGTTGAAGTGTCCTGTTGGAAGGATGCTAAAATCATTAAGATTTTTTTCTTCCTCCTCTCCTACATTTAGGCCAGCTGTAGCACCATTATGGCTTTACAGGCTGCTTCCTGTTCAAATTCCTCTTATGTTTTCCTGCTCTTCCACACAAAAGGTGGCTGCGCTGGGGGTGTAGTGCTTTCGAAATGTGAAGGGCCCTTGAGAGCCCAGGGCCACTGTTTCCCTCTCGGGTTGGAGAGGCTCCGAGGCCAAGCGAGGAGGAGGGCTGCATTCCAAGTGGCACCCTATTCCCTACATTGTGCACTACCTTAGACCAGAGCCCCATGAGGCCTGGTTAAAAGTAGTGTACTATAAAGGGAATTTGGGTCCATTTGGGATGCAAACAAAGTTTGTATAACGTCCTGCTCTCCGAAGGCCCTGCTGTATTGTTGGGCCTCCACATCTAAATGGTCTCTTTTGATTAACACAAAGAAATTATTTGGCCCCACTAATGAAACGCAGAGAAACACTTTAATGATCTAAACCTCCTTCTCCCATCACTGCTTTGATTCCAATAATAATCCCAACCCTCTCCTTCTTTGTGCTGTTTTTGTAGCTTGTTTTCTTTTGTCTCTTTGTCCATGCCCCCCCTTATGCTTTTAAACTCAATGGTTGTCGCCTTTCAGATGCAACAATGGAGAAAGGAAAACATTCAGATGAAGATCATTGCGTTTTGGTGCGGAAGGTTATGCTGTTTTTCCGCGGTAGCACTTAAACTTGAATCTTTGCAAGACCACAGATTGTATTGTAAAATACATAATAGTATTTTCTAAGTTGAAGTGTGTCGTGATGGAGCGTAGAGCTTATGGAGTAAATGGTAAATCCTGTTTCCCTTATTGTCTTTAGTGAATGAGGATTATTTATATTGAACAAGTTATTGTGATTTAAGAATTATATAGAACTAATGAGAGTTATGATCAGCTCAACCATCATTCAGTGTTTTCCGTTCTGCTCAGATGACCTACATATTTACTACAGCTGAAAGTGGCACTTCATATTATATTCACTGTACAGCTTCAAAGGAATATATTCTGCGGATCATGAAATAGTGTCTCATCAAATAGTTCCAACTCAGCTGCTGAAACCAGGTGTGGTGGACATAAGAACCTGCCTGAGACGTTGGTGAAACCAGTTATGGTGTGGTGTTCATAAGAACCTGCCTGAGACGTTGGTGAAACCAGTTATGGTGTGGTGTTCATAAGAACCTGCCTGAGACGTTGCTGAAACCAGTTATGGTGTGGTGTTCATAAGAACCTGCCTGAGACGTTGCTGAAACCAGGTAGGTGTGGGGGACATAAGAACCTGCCTGAGACGTTGCTGAAACCAGGTAGGTGTGGTGGACATACGAACCTGCCTGAGACGTTGCTGAAACCAGTTATGGTGTGGTGTTCATAAGAACCTGCCTGAGACGTTGGTGAAACCAGTTATGGTGTGGTGGACATAAGAACCTGCCTGAGACGTTGCTGAAACCAGTTATGGTGTGGTGTTCATAAGAACCTGCCTGAGACGTTGCTGAAACCAGTTATGGTGTGGTGGACATACGAACCTGCCTGAGACGTTGGTGAAACCATTTATGGTGTGGTGTTCATAAGAACCTGCCTGAGACGTTGCTGAAACCAGGTAGGTGTGGGGGACATAAGAACCTGCCTGAGACGTTGCTGAAACCAGTTATGGTGTGGTGTTCATAAGAACCTGCCTGAGACGTTGCTGAAACCAGGTAGGTGTGGTGGACATAAGAACCTGCCTGAGACGTTGGTGAAACCAGTTATGGTGTGGTGTTCATAAGAACCTGCCTGAGACGTTGCTGAAACCAGTTATGGTGTGGTGGACATAAGAACCTGCCTGAGACGTTGCTGAAACCAGTTATGGTGTGGTGTTCATAAGAACCTGCCTGAGACGTTGGTTTTCACTGTAAAAATGTCTCTTATTTAACGTACACCTAATAGACTGGCATCACAACTCTGGCATCACTACTCCGACGAGCATCACTACTCTGGACGGTTCCGACTTAGAATATGTGGACAACTACAAATACCTAGGTGTCTGGTTAGACTGTAAACTCTCCTTCCAGACTCACATTAAGCATCTCCAATCCAAAATTAAATCTAGAATCGTCTTCCTATTTCGCAACAAAGCTTCTTTCACTCATGCTGCCAAACATACCCTTGTAAATCTGACTATCCTACCGATCCTTGACTTCGGCGATGTCATTTACAAAATAGCCTCCAACACTACTCAACAAATTGGATGCAGTCTATCACAGTGCCATCCATTTTGTCACCAAAGCCCCATATACTACCCACCACTGCAACCTGTTTGCTCTCGTTGGTTGGCCCTCGCCATATACCTGTCGCCAAACCCACTGGCTCCAGGTCATCTGTAAGTCTTTGCTAGGTAAAGCCCCACCTTATCTCAGCCCCCTGGTCACCATAGCAACACCCACCTCTAGCACCCGCTCCAGCAGGTATATTGCACTGGTCATCCCCAAAGCCAATTCCTGCTTTGGCTGCCTTTCCTTCCTGTTCTCTGCTACCAATGACTGGAACGAACTGCAAAAATCTCTGAAGCTGGAGACTTACAGTGGGGCAAAAAAGTATTTAGTCAGCCACCAATTGTGCAAGTTCTCCCACTTAAAAAGATGAGAGAGGCCTGTAATTTTCATCATAGGTACACTTCAACTATGACAGACAAAATGAGAAAAAAATCCAGAAAATCACATTGTAGGATTTTTTATGAATTTATTTGCAAATTATGGTGGAAAATAAGTATTTGGTCACTAACAAAAGTTTATCTCAATACTTTGTTATATACCCTTTGTTGGCAATGACAGAGGTCAAACGTTTTCTGTAAGTCTTCACAAGGTTTTCACACACTGTTGCTGGTATTTTGGCCCATTCCTCCATGCAGATCTCCTCTAGAGCAGTGATGTTTTGGGGGTGTTGCTGGGCAACACGGACTGGGCAACAACTCCCTCCAAAGATTTTCTATGGAGTTGAGATCTGGAGACTGGCTAGGCCAGGACCTTGAAATGCTTCTTACGAAGCCACTCCTTCGTTGCCCGGACGGTGTGTTTGGGATCATTGTCATGCTTAAAGACCCAGCCACGTTTCATCTTCAATGCCCTTGCTGATGGAAGGAGGTTTTCACTCAAAATCTCACGATACATGGCCCCATTCATTCTTTCCTTTACACGGACCTTTATCCAAAAATGTTCCTTTTTTCCCAAAATATTATTTTTGTATGCGAAATAGCTCCCGTTTGTTCGTCACGTTTGGCTGAGAAATCGACCGGAAAATGCGGTCACTACAACGCCAAACTTTTTACCAAATTAGCTCCATAATATCGACAGAAACATGGCAAACGTTGTTTAGAATCAATCCTCAAGGTGCTTTTCACATAACAATTCGTTAATATATCCGTCGGGACAATTGGTTTCTCATAAGAAGCGATTGAAAAAATGGCTACTTGTGTACTTTACGCAAGATTTTCTGTGGGAGCCATCATGTGACCACTTGCTAAATGTGGTCCCATGCGGCTATTCTTCAACATAAATGCGTAAAAAGACGTCACAATGCTGTAGACACCTTGGGGAATACGTAGAAAACATAAGCTCATTCACAGCCATATAAGGAGTCATTGGCATGAAGCGGTTTCAAAAAATGCGGCACTTCCTGATTGGATTTTTATCTGGGTTTCGCCTGTAACATCAGTTCTGTTGCACTCACAGACAATATCTTTGCAGTTTTGGAAACGTCAGAGTGTTTTCTATCCAAAGCTGTCAATTATATGCATAGTCGAGCATTTCTTCGTGACAAAATATCTTGTTTAAGACGGGAACGTTTTTTATCCAAAAATGAAAATACTGCCCCCTAGTTACAAAAGGTTAAAGAAGTTGTTACAGATCTGTGAGAGCCAGAAATCTTGCTTGTTTGTAGGTGACTAAATACTTATTTTCCACCATAATTTGCAAATAAATTCATTAAAAATCCTACAATGTGATTTTCTGGATTTTATTTTCTCATTTTGTCTGTCATAGTTGAAGTGTACCTATGATGAAAATTACAGGCCTCTCATCTTTTTAAGTGGGAGAACTTGCACAATTGGTGGCTGACTAAATAATATTTTGCCCCACTGTATATCTCCCTCACTATAAGCATCAGGTGTCAGAGCAGTTTACTGATCACTGCACCTGTACACAGCCCATCTGTAAACAGCCCACCCAACTACCTCATCCCCATATTCTTTTTTTGCTGTTTTGCACCCCAGAATCTCTACTTGCACGTCATCTGCACATCTATCACTCCATTGTTAATGCTAAATTGTAATTATTTCACCACTATGGCCTATTTATTGCCTTATCTCCCTAATCTTACTACATCTGCACACACTGTATATTGATTTTGCTATTGTGTTATTGACTGTACATTTGTTTATCCCATGTGTAACTCTGTGTTGTTTTTGTCACACTGCTTTGCTTTATCTTGGCTACGTCGCAGTTGTATACTGGCCTAACTGGTTAAATAAAGGTGAAATAAAAATAAACATGCAACAGTTGTACTCATAGGAATGAAGGTATTCTACATTACTGCTTTGATATGTACAATTAGTTCTTAAATGTAATGTATTTGCACAGTTTGAGAGAGTAAGGGACACATTCTCGAAGTCAACTAAGCCTGCAGTGAGCAAGCATCAAGTCTTTGTGTGTGTGTTTGTCATTCTCAAACAACATGTTCCCTCTCTGATGTAGCTCTTTGAGGCAGTTAGATGTGGTGCCCTTTGACATGGCCTGATTGTGTTTAGCTTGGGCTCCACTCAGATGAGAGAGGTGTGTGAGTCCTGTTGATTAGGTCTGATTAACCTACTGGGTACTAGTTGCTCTGAGGCGCCGCATCTTTAGCTGGTTATCTCCAATCAGGGCCATGGCTCCTGCAAGGCCTTGGACCCCAGGTGTCTGTGGGGGGGGGGGGACTTCAGGATATATGTTTCATCATACATTGATGAAGTTTTGCATGGTTACTTTCAGAGTATTAGACTTGGACTATAAAATAGGACGTGTATAAAATATTTTCTCTCTCTTTGTGCAGCTAAACTCACCAGCCAGGAGTCTTACAACAACTTCACCAACAACAACATGGGTAACCCTCGTCTGTCCCCTCTGCCCAGCCTCACCATAGTGCTGCCCCTGGCACAGATCAAACAGCCCATGACCCTGGGCACCATGACCAAGCGCTCCGGGTGAGTCGTCCTGCCCTGCATCCAGCCATGTGTTGTTACTGTATACCAAGCCTGTACCATTCACATTCTGTCCATCTAACTACTCACTACTATTGATCTGAAGTAGCCTTTACGACTCAGTCTGTCCTCCTTTGGCCACCGCCATTGATCTGTTGATTTGCTGTTCATCTGCATCTGTTATGAACCCATTGGATCTGCAAGAAACATCCACATATTATATCCAGCCTTGGTTGGAGTATGTTGCCAGTCTGTCTCTATGTACAGCTACACTACAGTATAGCTACATGTCGCTATGGAAACATTTCCCAGTGGGTCTCTCTCTCAGGCAGTATCTGTGCGTGTCAGTGTGTCCTCTCCCTCTCCTCTCCCTTGGTCAGTCACGCTATGACTAAGTCTGTAGTTTTAAGAGGCGGTGAGTCAGAGGAGAGAGACTGCACCTTGTGAACTTCATTTACATACAGGTGGCATCACAATTATGGCTGGATTTTAATATTTTCATTTAAATGTCATTTTCCTGTCATGTTTGAATGGGACATGTTGTGATGATGGAAGCAGCAGGCAACTGGGGTTTCTTCCCAATGATATTAGATCACTTCAGTTGTGTATAAAGACACTCGACATCTGAGCCTGGTGGTTAGAAACACACCATCATTAGTTTGATTCATCTGCACGATTATTACAAGGGATTTGTTTTATGGTGAAAGGAAAACCTATTTTTTTTGCATAATGCCCTACTTAGCAAAACACAGTAGGTAGAAAGGAGAGATTTGAGAGTGTAACTGGCAGGTCATCCTTCTGGAGGATAACTCCTAAACTGGCTAGTTGAAATGTTTTGAATTAAAACTGATCGGCTGATTTACCCTTTCTGTCTGTCTCTGTCAGTCAGTGTGCCAGTATCCTTTCACTCTCAAATAGACATGTAAAACCTTTTCACCAGTTCTCCTCTCTACTCTATCTATTCAAGTAAAAACAACAGCAAAGTCACCCCAAAAAATATCCTGTCCTACTCAAGTCAAACCTGTACATTAAACATAGCTATCCGTCCATCCTTAACTCCCATCTTTCCATCTGTCTGTCCTTCCACTACCAGAGAGAGGACATCAGGGGCGAGCTAATGAAGCTAGACAGGCAGCTGTGCATCCCTCTCCTGCCCTGCACCAGACCCCCTGCATGTACACGCACACACACAGGTGGCAGGTTGGGCCCTTGAAGTGAGGGGTGATATCAAGTGCGTTCACACAGACTTGTGCAGGAGTATCCAGGCACCATCTGTTTGTCTGTGTGTGCGTGCGAACGGGAAATCCGGCAGCTGTATTTACACCTGTGTGAGCAGATACCCGTTGGCAGAGTGGCAGAGCAACACACCAGCTGGTTAACCTACATTCTCATGGCCTGTCTGTCTGCAACGCACTCCAGTGCATCACACACACCATTGCCCCGTAGAGTGCTCCTGGGGGAAGCCACCACAGTCTTTGTTCTGCCCCGCAGAGTGCTCCTGGGGGAAGCCACCACAGTCTTTGTTCTGCCCCGCAGAGTGCTCCTGGGGGAAGCCACCACAGTCTTTGTTCTGCTCCGCAGAGTGCTCCTGGAGGAAGCCACCACAGTCTTTGTTCTGCCCCGCAGAGTGCTCCTGGGGGAAGCCACCACAGTCTTTGTTCTGCCCCGCAGAGTGCTCCTGGGGGAAGCCACCACAGTCTTTGTTCTTCCCCGCAGAGTGCTCCTGGGGGAAGCCACCACAGTCTTTGTTCTGCCCCCAGAGTGCTCCTGTGGGAAGCCACCACAGTCTTTGTTCTGCCCCGCAGAGTGCTCCTGGGAGAAGCCACCACAGTCTTTGTTCTGCTCCGCAGAGTGCTCCTGGAGGAAGCCACCACAGTCTTTGTTCTGCCCCGCAGAGTGCTCCTGGGGGAAGCCACCACAGTCTTTGTTCTGCCCCGCAGAGTGCTCCTGGGGGAAGCCACCACAGTCTTTGTTCCACACAGAGCACCCGTCCTATTCCAACCTACTTTATGCTCTCCTAAGGGACCTGACCAGTCATTCCTAACAGAGAATGACCGATATGGATTTTTTTTTAGGGCCGATACCCGATTTTTGGGGCTTAAGTAAGTGGATGGCCGATATATTCAGTATCGTGACATTTGAACATTTGGATGACACAATTTCCCGAAGATGGACATGTATGCATTAATGCATCAATTTTAAAATCAAACAATACATTTGACTTTGTTTATACCAATCTTAATACTTAACAACATAATGATAATACTTTTATTTGAATGGTTCATCTCTTGATTAACTGGGCAAATGAAGATGGTGTAGGCATACTCACAATACAGGTGAATGCATACTCAATAGGAGTGTGTGCATGCAGTGAGTTATTGAGCTTGTTTTGGATGAGTCTATGTTGCTACAGATGACAAACGGTCTATTTGCCTTCTGCTACTATGATAACTAGGTCAATGGCAACAAAATTTGCTACCAAGCCATTAATGCACGTAATATCTAACAAAGAAAGTGAGGGTAGGAAAACAGATGAAGAAACTATGCACGTTCTGTTTTATTGAGAACGCACGCACACACACACGCTGATCTACAGCTTTCTTGGTCCATAAACATGCAGGAAGATTCTTAGGTAGTTAAACCTATTGCCAACATTTATTTAGGCATTTTAAAACACTTCCTCCTTCCCCTATTGCGACAACCATCTAATCCGACTATCAACTGTCAATTTACAGATACGATTGTGGCTGGTCAGATTGGCACACCAGTAAATCGCTAACTTTTAACTAAGTAAGGCTAAGTTTGGGCTCGTTGCCCAAAATGGTGCATGTTCAAAATTATAACCAGCTACCGTTAGCTAGCTACGTTGACGATTAGCTCCTATGTTTATCTAGCCAACTAGCTAGAATAGAACACCGCAGATTAAAGGATTAGTTATCATAATCTTTGCTAACAGGTCACATTTGGGCAACGAGCTAGCTACCTTTCTTATTTCATTCATGTCCTGGCACGTTGACACAAGCCTTATTATTAGTGAATTAACTAAATATTTGCAACAGGAGTTCAATTTTGGTCACTGTCAATTTATAAAGTTCTGAAACTGCACCTTTCTGTTGGAGAATGAGCTAGCTTGCTTCTGATTTTCCCAGCTATATATTCCTCGGCATTGTGCAGTGCTCGTGGTTTAGCCAGTCAGTGGCGGCTGACATAGCAGCAGTTTTGCTATGTTGAGGGACTATCGGCATAGAGAGGAGCCGATAGACTAGAAAAGACCAGTATCAGCCTGATGTATCGGTTCGGCCGATTATCGACGTTTTCTCATTAGTAAGAGCCCAGAACTGGAGCTGAAGACTTTCAACAGTTTGCTTCCATCAGAACAAGCCATTAGGAGTAAGGGAGGAGAAAGGACCCCCCCCCCCCCCCCCCCCCCCCCCCCTATCTGTCGGAGTTGTTCCGGTTGTTTCTGTGTTTGGAGGGAGGGGAAGAGAGGAGATGGGATGTCCCCCTGTGATGCACAGCATCCTGCCCCGATAACCTCCACCAGACGAGGGCAGGGTTCCAGGGTTAGGGAGCAGACAGAGCTGGATCCAAGACTCTGGGACTCCTCAAAGTCACTACAGGGATGTGGGCTCTCTCCCCACTGTGTACATGGGTTCAGATAGTATTTGTTTTTTTTGTGTTGATTTGAGTGAGCATTGCTATAGATCCAGATGGGCAGGGTTTGTAGTTTTGGGACCATTGGGCAAAGAAAGCTCAATTAAATACTATATGAACCCAGGTCTTTAGTACAGTGAGAATGGTGGAGGAAGTGACCCCCACATGACCCCTGGTTTGCTGTCGGACATATTTGGCAGAAGTCTGAGAGACAGAAGCTGTGTTCGGATACTCATACTAACCGCACTAACCCCACTATTTGTGATGTGAATTGAGTGTATAGAGTATGCTTATTGATCATAGTATGGATATAGTTACTATGCCAAAAGTGGTGGGCACTATTTCCGTGCTTTTAGGGCCCATAATGCAATTCTTCCAAAAATGGGCGTGGCTTCACAACATTTTCAGATTTGATGAAAATGGCGGAAAATATGCAGCCGAAGTCCGAAGGTGGATACAAATTCATTGCTTTATTAACTAATTATGACAAAGGTTAAGAAATAAAGTAATGACTTTTCAAGTAAATTATGTTACACATTGTTATGTTGGCTGACAATTTGTTAGCTACGCTATCTTTACGAACCGCAATGCATTATAGCAGTAGGTACCTAACATTAGTTGGCTACTATTATTCACATCATTCTTAGCTAAGGGGTTCAGTCATTGTGCGTTTCAATGGACATTCTTCATTCTGGCAATCTACTCCGATTTCAGAGCACTCTCGCGCTGAATAACTGATTCATTTACGAATGCCCAACACCCGTTGAATATGGCCGGTGTCGGCAACAAAAACAGCGTAATCAACTCTGCTAGGGTTTGTAAAATGGTCAGCATGAGGTGTTCTGTGTCATTTGTGTCTATAAGTAGCTAGCCAACGTTAGCCAGTTTGCTTTGGTGCTTCACTGCCGTTGAACGCTCGGATCAACACTACTCCACGGCCAGAGCGTCCAGTGTGCGCAATGAACACTCCAAATTTATGAAAGGACAATCTGACAGCGCTCTGGATTTACCACGCCCAGAGCGCACTGTGCATAGCAGCAGCATCAACTTCCGGTAGACAGGCGAAGCTAGCTTTAGTACGCTCAACTGAAACGATACCTACCGTTCATTTACAACTGAGGTGGGCAATTCCAGTCCTTGAGGGCCTGATTGGCATCACAGTTTTGCCCCAGCCAACACACCTGACTCCAATAATTAACTAATCATGATCTTCAGTTTAGAATGACATTTGATTAATCAGCTGTGTTTGCTAGGGATGGAGAAAAAGTGTGACGCCAATCATGCCCTTGAGAACTAGAGTTTCCACCCCTGGTTTACAGTATACTAAAATGAACTAATAGTGTGTAGTATATACTCATTAGGTATGTAGTATACAGTATGTTAGTATGGGTATTCGAACACAGCTAGAGAAACATTTTAATGTTTAACATTTTAATGTTTTGGTTGTTTCAATCCTGGAGTGTATAGCTAGCAAAGTATGCTCAAAGCTGAACCGCACTCAGACAGAGAATTTACAACACGTGTTTGAAATGAAACGATGAAATTAAGTGACCTGGTGTGAATCCCACTGATGGGTATTATCCTCTAATGCAGACAGAGATGGAGAGAGCAAGAGAAACTGAGAGAGTGGGCCCTCCTGACCTTCCACAGACAGGCAGAACAGATTACTATTATACGTGTGTACAGTTGGAGCAGCTAGCCACCTGCCAGCCCATTGTCTGTTAGAGCTCTAATGAGAAAAGCACTGAGAAGACATGAGCTTTAAGAGCATAACAGCAGCTAGCGAGCATTGTGGCACCAGGCCTTCAGCACACACAGCACTGCGTGTGGAACGTGTCACACGCTAAACCATTTGCACAAATCACCCTCTTCTCTCTTTAATGGCACTAGCGGAGCAGCGTTAAGGTCCACGGGTTAAGAGTTGAATGTGTGAACGATTACTCCATGGGAGTGGGGTCGCTAACCTCCCAGGTCGATTTATCACTATCTCTCTCTCTCTCCCCTCATCCGCTGTTCCTCTCTATCCAGCCATTCGCCAGCTTTGATTCTTAGTGTTTCTGTGTGTTCTCAACAGAGTCGTAATGCAAGCATTAGCTAGCATGTTTGGAGACAATCTATTTTTATATAAGTAGGGCTTTTACAGTGTTTTCCATTAGCGCACCGGCTTATGACCAGGAAACACAGCAAAGAGGAAGAGGTGAGTCTGTCCAAAATGAGCCCAATGCGTTTCTATGGGCATATTTTGTACCTAAGAGTGTCACCTGCCTTTGGGACAATGTTAGGGTGGAGACATGAGCATCTTGTCATTAAATACAGATCTCTGGTTGCAGTTTAATGTCTTTCCATGGAGGAGTGGAGGAGTGGCATGATGCTCGTGAATAGGGTCTTACATTGAGAGTATCTTCATCATGATACCATCGTGATAGTGATCTATATTTTCAAAAGCGTGTTCATATTTCACGACCTCCGAGGGCTTTTGGAGTTGCCTATATGCGATTGAGCAAAATAATAGGCATACACTTGATTTAGGCAACACTATAGCATGCTAAATGTTTCTGCTCAGTGATCGATGAGCAAACGAATAATGTCCTATACCACCTCTATTTATCTGCCCAGCCGGAGAATTAACCAAATATACAGACAGAGATTCAGTCAAACAAAATCACATCGATTGACAAATTACAGGCTTTTGTTTGAGAGTAGGCCCAGGCTACTAAACAACTGAGTGAAGAGCAACATAATCTACTTGTTAAGCCACATAGCATGCGGGGACACTGTGCTAATCAGTGCTAGTAAATGAGCCAGTAAGATGATCATGAGCAGCACTCACCTCAATTTAGCTAACGTTTCCACAACCTAATTTTAGCCTAACCAATACCCAAATGGAGTGCCCAAGCTAGTCTCAAAACAGTGCCAAATGTTGCTGAAATAGTTGACCACACACTGGTAGGTCCACACATTTGAAATGTATTAGAACTATTGGATGACTATTGGATGACTCAATAAGCATTGAGCAACAATTTGATGCCTTCAATTGCATTAGCCTACTTTATTCCAATATTTTTGTCATTCAGTGATATTTATTCCCACAGTTATTCTTTATGGATCCATCTAGTTGTGCTTAAGAAAACAGTGTGAAGGACAATGCGAAGAGATGGGACCATCAAGAACTTAAGAACGCAGTGCATGCCAATGCTGCCTCAGCATTACGGCTGCGTTTCATACTAAGCTGTAGGCAGACCTTTACTGCAATCATGACTAGGTTGATTTGAAGAAATACAAGTTTAGGCTTTGATACCGGCAACACCTTTTCAGATATAAACAAAAGGTGTAAAAAGTTGGCAGGATGCTAAAGTTGTCGAGGAAACGTCTCAGTATGAAAGGTGTATTATAAAATAGTCCTGATCAAATAGACCTAGACAATATCTATAACAACTGACTTCATCCAATGTTATGTCATTCTACACAATACCACAACTCATTTCTCCAATCTGGGAGGCAAAGTATTCAATCATTTCGCTGTGTATTTCAGATGGAATCAACGCATTAGAATGTACCAGAGGCCACCAAAATAGACTTCCTATGGCAATATTTTTCAACCCCCCCACACACACAGGGATGCCTGGCTCGCTACTTGTTTTATTTGGCTTTCTACTCTATGTACTTAGAGCGTTGGACTAGTAACCGGAAGGTTGCAAGTTCAAACCCACGAGCTGACAAGGTACAAATCTGTCGTTCTGCTCCTGAACAGGCAGTTAACCCACTGTTCCTAGGCCGTCATTGAAATTAAGAATTTGTTCTTAACTGACTTGCCTAGTTAAATAAAGGTAAAATAAAATAAAAACCTTGTGGAAAACACTGCCTATACTCTATATCACATGTCATTTGTGTTCTAATCTTTTATATTGTCAGTGCGTGTGGAAACTATACGCCTAGTTTTATCAGTTTTTTTTGTTAAAGAAATGATGTTTCTGACCTACTATCGACATCACACCATAACCATCTAGAACAGACTGCCTGCATGGCTTTAACTACATTCTATTCTCTCTATCCAGGGTCCGAACTTTAAGAAATAAGAAAAAGTGCTACATGCATTATTTTTTACCCAAGATCCAGTACAGGCTTGTTCCATTGAGACCTGTAACACTATCTATCTGTATCCTATCAGCCACCATCCATTCACCAAGCAGGAGGCTAGCAGGGTGCCAGTGTTTAAGTGCTTCACATGGGGGTAAAGTACATCAGCGATGCCAGCCTCCCAGTGCCAGTGAAGGCACAATTAAGGCCAAGGCCCGATGGTCATGGTCTTGTTAAGATGTTGAACTACCCCCCACCCGCCCATGCTGGTTGGCTAGCTTTTGAATGTAATTGAACCATGCCCGTGTTATGTTAGGTACTGGCTAAACCCTATCCATGCTGTTAGGCTAGCCACTAGCTTTTGGATATCTGTGTAACTTCCGGCCCATGCTGTTTGACTACTGGCTAAATGTGTTCGAACAAACATAACAGGACTAGAGTTAGCATAGCCAAGACCAACTGGTCCTGTTAAACTGACGCCATGTCCTGCTGTTAGGCTAGCTACCGGAGAACCGTGTTGTTTGTCTAGCCACCAGCTAACCCTTTAACCATGCTGTTTGTCTACTGGCTAAAATGTGTTTGAGCCAACATAACAGGACCCCCACCGCCATTGCTCACCCAAAGTCCATCCACTCAGACCAAGGTCTCTTCCTTAAAAGGAAAACACTGGTCTCCACTCAACAGTAGTCTCCAGTCTCCCAATGACCACCTCAGTAAAAAGTTGACTTTGTGTTATATTGTTTCTTTGTTTCTCTTCGTCTAAGTAACCTCTCTCCTCCTCTCTTCTCCTCCTCTCTCCTCCTCTCTCCTCCTCTCTCCACCTCTCTCCTCCTCTCTCCACCTCTTTCTACCTCTCTCCACCTCTCTCCTCCTCTCTCCACCTCTCTCCTCCTCTCTCCACCTCTCTCCTCCTCTCTCCTCCTCTCTCCACCTCTTTCCACCTCTCTCCTCCTCTCTCCACCTCTCTCCACCTCTCTCCACCTCTCTCCACCTCTCTCCACCTCTCTCCACCTCTCTCCTCCTCTCTCCACCTCTCTCCTCCTCTCTCCTCCTCTCTCCACCTCTCTCCACCTCTCTCCACCTCTCTCCACCTCTCTCCACCTCTCCACCTCTCTCCACCTCTATCCTGCTCTCTCCACCCCTCTCCTCCTCTCTCCTCCTCTCTCCTCCTCTCCACCTCTCTCCTCCTCTCTCCTCCTCTCTCCCTCTCTCTCCTCCTCTCTCCCTCTCTCTCCCTCTCTCTCCTCCTCTCTCCTCCTCTCTCCACCTCTCCACCTCTGCTCCTCTCTCCACCTCTCTCCACCTCTCTCCTCCTCTCTCCACCTCTCTCCACCTCTCTCCACCTCTCTCCTCCTCTCTCCACCTCTCTCCACCTCTCTCCACCTCTCTCCTCCTCTCTCCACCTCTCTCCTCCTCTCTCCACCTCTCTCCTCCTCTCTCCTCATATCTCTGGGCTAATGCAGATAGTCCACTGCCCTACTACTCTACACACACACACAGTGCCGTGCTAGTCTGGAGAGATTCAGACAGATGCCCCGTCCCTCCGCAGCAGATAATAAAAATAAGTGGCGTGCCGTGCTTTGATTGGCCAGTGGCCTTGACTACCTCCCAAATGGCACCCTATATAGTGCACTACTTTTGACAAGGCTCCATAGGGTTCTGGTCAAAGGTTGTACACTATAATGGGAATGGGGTGCCATTTGAGAGTTACTGCCATACTGATGTGGTGTGCTGTGTTCAGGGACAAAGTTCAGTCTCATCTGGCCATTATTACTGTGGGGAAAAGGCTGTTTACTGTAAACTGTTTACAGAGGTCTGTCACTATCTCTGAACATGCAGGGTAAACACAGGAACACACTCCCACTCCTAATGGCTCGTAAACACTGGCCCGGGGAATACACACACACTCAAAAAAAGACCACCGGACACACACTCGCCCACACCCTCAGACGCTTGCAAACACACACGAATACTCACAGACAATTCACAAACAAATTCACACTCACCCGGAAAAAGTCATATCCAGACATATGATGTTCTTCTCAAACAAAGTAATTGTGCTGCAGTATACCTTATCCATAAACCCACAAGGTTTAATTGGCATTGGAACAAAGTTGATCAAACGTGATTTTATATGACTGATCCTGTAGGGCATATCTGATTCCTTCAACAATCTAAGCAAAGTTAAGATTCCCTTTTTTGTCTTCTCTTTAACCCATTACACTCATATCCGCATCCTGGTTGAAAACGGCAGCTTTGGGCTCTGATAAGTGCCTTAATTTAGAACGCAGTGGCTGTTCAGTAACATGCTATAAATGACGTCAGCGCTCAGGGTCTCCGCTTCACAGCTCTGAATGGGTTTTGACTCACAACGTTTTGTCTGAGTGAGGGACATGTGGTAAATTAAGAAGACTCAAAGCATCTTGAAAGATGAGACATTGAGAATTATAATAAATACCAGTTTGATGTCATACGAGCAAGCCAAATGTGCACTTTACATTTCCATATTATGAAACTCATGTCAAATACAGTGTCAATGTTTATGATCACTATTTGTGATGTACTGTAGAGTTCCAAGATGACATGGCGTAACACCCTGGGTTGTTCTGAACAGAATGAGCCCATGTTTTGTCCTTTGTGAAGGGCGTCTGCCATGGAACACGCATCTGAATGTACTCATGACTACTTTCTATGGTCACCAGAATTACAATCTGAATTGCCCTGTGAAAGCCTAACACTGTAAGATCGTATTTTATAACTTATCTAGTCATGTTGGCAATATAACAGGCTTTCAAATGATGCCCACCTCAACCAGATTGTGATTTATAATGGTCCGTTTTGGGATTGCGTAAACAACAACAGTAATTGTGTGATTGCAGGGTTGTGTTCCAAACAAAACAACTACAAGTGTGCTTGCTGTAGTTCCTCAACGTCACAGCGAGGAGAGCTTAAAAAAACACCTAACACGGAACCCAAACCGGCTGTGCATGTGCGCCATCGTGCATATATTTATTTTGTCCCCCCACACCAAATGCGATCACGACACGCAGGTTAAAATATCAAAACAAACTCTGAACCAATGACATTAATTTGGGGACAGGTCGAAAAGTATTAAACATTTATGGCAATTAAGCTAGTTAGCTTGCACTTGCTAGCTAATTTGTCCTGGGATATAAACATTAGGTTGTTATTTTACCTGAAATGCATACGGTCCTCTACTCTGACAATTAATCCATACATAAAAACGGTCAACCGAATAGTTTCTAGTCATCTCTCCTCCTTCCAGGCTTTTTCATTGTTTAACTTATATGGTGATTGGCATCTAAACCTTCATACTATTACCACGACAACCGGCAACAGTTTGTCTTTCAATCACCCACGTGGGTATAACCAATGAGGAGATGGCACGTGGGTACCTGCTTCTATAAACCTTTGAGGAGATGGGAGAGGCAGGACTTGCAGCGCGATCTGCGTCAGAAATAGGCATGACTTCTATTTTAGCCCTTGGCAACGCAGACGCTCGTGAGCAGTGTGGGTGCAATAATTGAATAACACAGATTCCTACATTTCAGACTCCATGCGATGCGAGCGTTGTATTCAGGGTTGACTTTTCTTTGAGTCATAAAAATACATTGAAATGACTTAGGAACTGTGACCACTTGGAGACACCAGTTAGTCCTCTCACTCAAACCCTTGTCATTGTTTTATGTTGCACCTACTCCATATTTTCCAGGAAAAGCGGTGAATTGCACAAAATCAGCAGTGTAATGTTTGGATTCTTGTGTCAGGTGAACTGTTGTCCTCAACTTTGGTCTAATAATTTTCCCATCATCTTTAAACTCTTACCTTTAAATTGCTACCATGCTTATGCATATGCTTTTCATATTTCTTCTGGAAGAAACATTTCAATTTAGCCGTGTCCATATAGGCCAATTCCCCCGAGTGTAAAGGGGTAAGATATATATAAAAATTGAAATGCCTTGTTTCAATGTCTGAACAGCATACGATGATTTATCGTCAGTACTTTGTATTACTTATTCATACTCTTTCCTTAAAAGAAAGAGAAGAAAAAAAGTTGATTAATAGCTAAAAGGAAAAGTATGCTAGTACACTTCCTCTGCCAAAAGTATGGTACAACACACACTGAGACAAGCACACACACATACGTATGGTACTGCACTTTACAGAATGGTCTGAGTTGTTGAGGCAGGTCCCAGGTTTCAGATCAGTTCTAACACGGACAGTTTGCTTCCTGCTTTATGTGTCTTGTAGGCTTAAACAGACAGGTCAAAAATGTAAGATGAAAAGTGTCTCTGTCCTAGGCTGACTGGCTAATAATGGTTTTTCCATCTATCTCTTCTTTGTGTGTCTCTCCCTCCCCCATGAAGACCTTACCTCTTTGGGGCTGGATGTTTTGCCATTAAAACTCCATGGTGAGTTTCCCTCCTCACTACCTACCTACCAGCATGCTCTGTTGTTGCTCTGTCCTGGCTCAAGACAACATCAAATGGCACCCTATTCTTTATTTAGTGCACTACTTCTGGCCACATGGGCCCTGATCAGAAGAATTGCACTTAATAGACAATGAGGTGCCATTTGGGACGCAGTCAGTGACGTCCCATCTTTTCATTCTGTCTGAGTATAATGAGTGTATTTTCAACACGTTCTGTCAGTTTGTCCAGTCGTCATCCCTGAGGAAAACACCATGAAAGTTGTTCTCTTTTTTTGACACTCCTTCCCCCCCATTTTTAGTTCTGCAAAGTGTTTGATTTTCTTTCCTTGAAGTGGATTTGAGTGATCACAAGATGATCGTATAAATCTGACGTCAAGATTCACACCAAACAACAATTTAATTCCACATAAGCTGTCTATGGAATTGGGATACTGTTTTGATTTCTGGATCACTTTTTATGGAGGGGTAAACTCACAAACCCAGAAGTATGTTGTAACATCACTGGAACCTTCTTGTCTGGCTCCTTGTGGTCTATTTAAAACCCACCACTTCTTCATGACGGTGACCGAGCTCACTCTGTCTCGCTCGATCGCTCCCTCTCTCTCTCGCTCCCTCTCTCTCTCGCTCCCTCTGTCTGTCTCGCTCGCTCCTACTCTCTCTCCCCCTCAAATCAAATCAAATGTATTTATATAGCCCTTCGTACATCAGCTGATATCTCAAAGTGCTGTACAGAAACCCAGCCTAAAACCCCAAACAGCAAGCAATGCAGGTGTAGAAGCACGGTGGCTAGGAAAAACTCCCTAGAAAGGCCAAAACCTAGGAATAAACCTAGAGAGGAACCAGACTATGAGAGGTGGCCAGTCCTCTTCTGGTTGTGCCGGTGGAGATTATAACAGAACATGGCCAAGATGTTCAAATGTTCATAAATGACCAGCATGGTCAAATAATAATAATCACAGTAGTTGTCGAGGGTGCAGCAAGTCAGCACCTCAGGAGTAAATGTCAGTTGGCTTTTCATAGCCGATCATTAAGAGCATCTCTACCACTGCTGTCTCTAGAGAGTTGAAAACAGCAGGTCTGGGACAGGTAGCACGTCCGGTGAACCGGTCAGGATTCGCTCGCTCGCTCGTTTCCCTCCCTCTCTCCCTTTCTCCCTCTCTCTAGCTCCCTCCCTCTCTCTCTCTCTCTCTCTGGCTCCCCTCCCCTCTCTCTGGCTCCCTCCCTCTCTCTGGCTCCCTCCTTCTCTCTGGCTCCCTCCCTCTCTCTGGCTCCCTCCCTCTCTCCCTCCCTCTCTCCCTCTCTCTGGCTCCCTCCCTCTCTCTGGCTCCCTCCCTCTCTCTGGCTCCCTCCCTCTCTCTGGCTCCCTCCCTCTCTCTGGCTCCCTCCCTCTCTCTGGCTCCCTCCCTCTCTCTGGCTCCCTCCCTCTCTCTGGCTCCCTGGCTCTCTGGCTCTCTGGCTCTCTGGCTCTCTGGCTCTCTGGCTCTCTGGCTCTCTGGCTCTCTCTGGCTCTCTCTGGCTCTCTCTGGCTCTCTCTGGCTCTCTCTGGCTCTCTCTGGCTCTCTCTGGCTCTCTCTGGCTCTCTCTGGCTCTCTCTCTCTCTCTCTCTCTGGCCTCTCACCCCCTC